>NC_060005.1:5722812-6023750 GCF_912999745.1 Papilio machaon
TTGATTGTATTATAACCAACTTACTTGAGTACGAATGATGCTATTTCATGTAGTATATCATCGTCATCATCACAATGCAGTGGTTCAGCAGCCAGATGACAAAGAGTTCTTCTAATGCACGATGAACCATTGTGGCCGTAACTGGAAATTAGGATATTAAGTTATTCAAAATTTCGTGAGACATTATCATTAACTAATATAAAAGCGGCTAAAACACTGACGTTTATTTGTCTGGTGTCGGCACCGACTAGTTGAGTTCATCAGGGACTCTTTATCAGGGTGAGGGGGACTGGACTGGTACTATTTCACGGATGCGGCCCATCAGGCTCGAAAATAGTCGGTGACGACACCGGACGAATATACGTTTTAGCTCTTTTCATATAAGTTGGGATAGGAACATTTTTTAAATGGAGAAACAAAGTGCATTTTAAGGATTATAACATATGTATTGTTTTATACAGAATCATTATCTCCGTACCCATTACCCTACGGAGGGTCGGCACGTTACAATTTTTCCACATGGGTATATTTCTGTGAATCGACATCGAGATTTATACATATTAATAAAAATGTCTGTCTGTGTTCCAGTTTTGACGAGAAGGTAGCTGATGCAAGCGGGCGTGTTAAAGGCTACTTTTTTTACTCCTGTGCTGATGAAGTCGCAGGCGACCGGTTGTTTAGAATAAAATTATTTGTTACCTTAATATTATCAATGTTTTCAATTGAATGCTATAATTTCAATAAATTCTAAAAGATTACCCATTCAAAACATCTTCTACGTATTTATAGAAGTGATACAATTTAGCATCATTTTGATAGTATTGTTTCTGTTGAGGTTCAAGTTCGTTTATTTCTCTTTTCTTTCTTGATATCCCCGTATATGTAGCATCAGTTTCTAATATGTCAAATGGTATTTGTGATCTGTTCCAAGGAAGCTGGAAGTTAGCTTGTATAGCCCAGTTAACGTTAATCATTTTTGCCGGTGATGGTGTTCCCAAGCCAATTGTCAACTGAAATACAAATATGAGTTTGAAGTATACAATATATCAATTCAAGATCTGAATGATCTATTACCCGGCTGATAATAGAAGATAAAGTTATTTCAACGTATGCATTTTGTTTTTTATGTATGAGGGTTTGTATGAATGTAAATTCTATTGTGACAGCCTAGAGCCAAAACGACTGAACTGATTTAATAAATCACACACAGAGATGAAATTCTAAAAATATTGTGAAATTAATGATTTCAAATCTCACTCGTCATAACTTTTTTTTGGAACGAAGTTCCTTATCGCGCGTTGTGAAAGGGGGCTAGACGGAAAAAATTCTTACGAAAAGTTGTCACGACACTTTTTGCTATAGACGAATGAGCGCTACTTCACCATTGCAACGACGTGACAATATATAACGAAAACTCATAGAAATAAAATGTACTGTAAATGTAAACTTCGTTCCATCCGGGTGTCCCTTGACACCTCTCAAGTTTTTTTTATAATGATTTTTAAAAGATTCAGTAAAACTTTTTTTTTGGAAAAGAAAAAATGGTAGAGGGTATATTGAAAAATGACGTATCCTTTACTATTCATACTATTGTACTTCAGATACCTTTACCGGTAGGCCTAGGAAGAGATGGATGGACAAAGATGACATGCTCAAGAAGGAAGTGACAATGGAGATGACGGAAGACATATTGATTTGGAGGACGGAAACCTGGTGCACCGACCCTACGTAAGTGGGACAAGGTCAAGGAGATGATGACTATTATACTTCAGAGAATGGTGGGAAAAGATGGAGTACTAAGATATAGGCTCTAACATATACAATAGTAATTTAAAAATAAAAAATATATTTTAATAGTCACCAAATAAAATATATGTATTTGTTTCAAAATGTAACATATTGATAAAATAAACTCAATTAAATAAAGCTGATGGCAAATAAAGCTTTTCGTTTGGATTTAATCAAACGCTCCGATGCCTCCAGTAATAGAATGACTGATGTTTTGAACTGTTATACTCATTCAACTAAAATATTCTATAGTTTATTGTTTTAGTTTAAGTTTTAAATAAACTCTTTATTTAATACATACACTAAGCGGGAATTAATCTTTAACAATAGCTGATGCAAGTGTTATTGTTAATTAAAATTTAGTTTTACAATGTGTAAATTAAAGGAATCTTTTAGAAAGTAAAATTGGAGATTTAATTATTTATTAATTTATCCCAGAATTGAATGATTATTTATTAATGGTAGGAGACATTGCAGGATAGGCTGCGTTTGTAATCTCTTGTGTGTAAGACCAAGATCTAATTAAGATCGCTGCAACATCGGAGTAAGTATGTAATTAAATAAAAGTATTTATAATTTTAAATACCTCACCTGATATAGAGTAGAATTAGGGAATAGCAGTTGTCTTCTACTTCGTTGTAAAACATCGCTTTCTATTTCAGATCCACTAGAGCTAATCTTTGGTGCAATGTTACAAAGAACAATGATCACGAGATATTTTCTGTACATGTTATTAAACTAACGTTCAAGTATTGAGTGACTTATGGAATAGAAATTAACTGTTTCAATTACGTGTTTCGATAGACATTAAGCGTGGTAAATTTTGATTAGTATTCATTAACTGTACATAAAAATTATTTTATTATATTTGCCGCGAAAATATAATTAAAGTTCACTTCAGTTCATGTCATGTAATAATTAACTTTTTAATTTGAAGTAGGTAGTAATGTGGGAGAACTGAGTACAAAGTAAGTTTTTTTTTAATGCGTGAAAAATATGTCTCTGGTACACGGAATAAGAGTGAACTTCTAAACTATTTTCATGTTACGTCTCGTGACGCGTCTATTGGATAAACAAATTAGTGCACTGATGGATAGAATCATGTGACTACGGAGATTTATGAAATTAACGCGTGTTCACACTTTAGTGTGAGTTTAAAAATTATTTTGAATCCAGATGGTTGTAATGTTTTCTTTCAATATAATCTCAAGTATCTCCGGAAGGACTCAATGAATCTTGATGAAATTTTCCACAGCTGTAGAACGTAGTCTGGAAGAATACATAGGCTACTTATTAAGTTTTTTAATACTGCGCGGACAGAATCGAGGGCGACAGTTAGTATGATTTAAAAAAAGAAAAAAACTTGAAAGAGAATTCTTTCATCGAAGTCCGTGATGATGATGGTGATATAAAGAACTAGTTTTTTTTATTAAAACCTGACCTGAAGTTTTGACTTTGCTATCATCGAGTAAACATAAAAAATAAACTGTACAAAGTGTGAAAAATGTGAACCGTGTGAACACGTCTTAATACTTAAAGTAGAACGGACGGGTTGAGAGTGCCGGAACTTACAGAAAACTTCACGGTCTGACGCGTGGTGTGAGCTTATGTGACTAAAAATATGGCGCGGGTCATGTATATCTATGTTAAATATATACATATGTAAGCATTTTCAGCGGTCTACGTGTTATGGATATTTAAAAAGAAAGAAAAAATGAAAACCAGGTACCTAACAAAATTAATTAAATAATTTGTTTTCTAACAATGCCACGTAATGTAACTTAAAAAACCTAAAAGTATTTGATCATTTAAAAAATTATTTAAAGTAACTTTCCGAAGAGAAAAATAAAGTTGAAAAGTTGTAATTATATAAAACCATTTTTTTTCAGGTTAGATATATGCTTTTTTTTCGCTTGTTGTATTTTGGTACGAGTTGCTATTTCGGATACTTTAGAAGATTTCAGAACTAGAAGGCAGATTAACAGTATCCCTTTGGTTTTTCCATATGGAGGTACATACAAGGTAATTTTTGAATATTCTTTGACCAGATGTTATTAAAATGAGATCCGAATATTTTAAAATTAAGGCAATGTTTTTCTCAGATTCTATATACGTGTAAAAAAAAATAACTCGAACTATTCTGATCTAATATCTAAAGTTTTTCTTAACCTTTAATTTCTATTGTGGTTAAATTTATTTTTCTTCATAAAATTCCTAACCGAGGTACATTCATAAATTCTTACTAAATATATTATTTTAATTGCATCGGTTGAGAAGTAAATAGTAGTTAAATTTTAAGCTATTTAGTTATTTTTATTGGCGAAACGAAACTCAAATTGCCATTAGTTTTTGAGTTATGTTTGAAAACGAAATGTTTTTATTTAAACTATTAAACCATTAAACCATTAAACCATTAAACCATTACACCATTAAACCATTAAACTATTAAACTATTAAACTATTAAACAATTAAACTATTAAACTATTAAACTATTAAACTATTAAAATATTAAACTTTTAAACTATTAAACTATTACAGAGTATTACAGAGTATTTTCATTTACATTTCAGTTATTAATTGGTATGGCAGCACCGATACACAACGAAGACCATGTGAATTTAGCTTTTGGTATTAACTTTCAATATCAGTATGTGCAATTTCAAAATGTATCCGAACTGTCTCAGTATTACTTCATCAAGACGGTGTCTAGAGAACAGCGGAATCTTGAACTTAAGGAGCGAAGTGATGAAAGACTTGTCTTCTATAAAGCGGCAGCAGATATGTTACAAATGTAAGATATGATAATAATACTCACGATCATTTAAGTGTAGTTATTTATTTATTTTACTAAGTTATCTGTCATTTAGTAGCATAAAGCTCTTTGAAATCTATATTCGTATTCAATGGAAATATAAAATTGTAACAAACCTATCTAAACTAATTTTACCTTTATAAGGCTGTAATCACAGACTAATCAAAAACAGACATGACACATCATCAATTCAATCACTAAAATCTTTAAAAATAAATCCACAGACAATAAATGACATTGTCAGCCAGTGAAATGTGTAAATATAATTTATGGTTTCTATCAAATGTACATTGGTAGTAATTCTTTGCTATTGCTAACTTTTGTTGAATGTTTTTTTTTTCTAGGAAGGGTATGAACGGCATTGATTGCGTGATGCGTGCGATTTGCGAAGCCGCACAGTATCCAGTCAGTGAAGAGGGTCTTGTCGGGGAAATTATACATATTTTACTCACGTACGTATATCTCAATCATTCTTACATCATTCGTTTAAGTCGGTTATCATTGATTTATTTCATTCACTTAATAACACAGATTATATTTTTTTATATATGTACACTAGCTGTCGCCCGCGACTCCGTCCGCGCGCAGTTAATAAGCTTATATGACACGTTCGTAGATTTACCATAGCAGCGCCATCTATTGATTACTTACTCAACACAGTCGAAAGGTATCGACATCTGTTAGAATCATTTGGAGTTAACAGATAATTGTGGCTGTCAAATAATAACAGACAAATAATTAGCAAAAAATTAAAATTGCGACTATAATTTGAGATTTAAACTATCCTATCTCTCAAGTTGGATCGAACTGCACATGGTGTGCGAATTTTATTATAATCGGTTAAGTGGTTTAGGAGTCCATTGAGGACAAACATTGTGACACGAGATTTATATATATTAAGATTATTATGAAGTGAATAAACGAATATCCTCTTTATCATAAATTTATCTCATAGTCGAATTCAATGAAAAAAAGAGTAGTTACATCCACACAAATCAGTAGCTGACAATATCATTTATTGTCTATGGTTTTTTTGTTTCAAATGTTACTACAAATATGTCTAGTTTTAATGAGTCTGTGTGCTTAGACAGGTTGGTTAGCATTTCTCATTTTCAATGAATTTATATATTTTTGTACTTGCGCATCTAAGATTGTATTCAAAAGAATAATCTATGACATTTATACGGCTTTAGAATGAAGATACAGGTCAATGAATCGTTATAAAATACTTAAATCTAGTTAAAAAAATTCGTTAAACAAAGATATAAGTAAAGAATGAAGTCAAACAAAATGCAGGAAAAATTATAAATAAAACTTGACTTTTAATAAAAAACGAAATAAGCGCAGTTCAAACAAGCTCGAAGTGAAATTCCAGTTGCGTATTTTTCGAAAGCATAGCTAATTGCACCACTCTAGTGGAACAGTGGCGCCGTCTACCATCCTTCATAAAACCAGGCCCAAACTTTAATCCCGTAAATGCAGGATGAAAAGTTTTTTGCTTAAAAACTTCAGTTCTTTGTAATCTTTCCGTTGTATACATTGTTTTGTGAATATAAATTGCTTCTTTAACGATTAAATAAATATTAATTTTAAAAACAAAATTTCTAAAATTTTAACATTTATCATATGTCAGATTAATTTTGACAATTTTTATTAATTACTAGCTTTTTCCCGCGACTCCGTCCGCGCGGAATTAAAAAAAATAGAAAACGGGGTAAAAATTATCCTATGTTCGTTTCCTGGTTCTAAGCTACCTGCCCACCAATTTTTAGTCAAATCGATTCAGCCGTTCTTGAGTTATAAATAGTGTAACTAACACGACTTTCTTTTATATATTATATATAGATATTAAAAAAGTACACACGCCTGCACATCACATATCTCCACAAATCAATTATTTTACTGTTAAAATTCCTTTATAACACAACTAAATAAATTATTTTACAACTAGAACATTAATAAAAAGATAGATTAATAGCATTCAAATAATAATTTCAGACCAGATTACGGGCGTTCTCCATTCGAAGGTGATACAGAGTGGTACGACATGATGTCTCCATATATTGACGCGGCAGTTGCCGGTCGGCAGATGTTTAACTGTGCCTCCATTTATACCAACTGCCCTGAGGGTCAAGGTGTGTTGGAATTAATATCAATACTAAGAAATGAATAAAAATATTTGAAACCAATGTTTGTTTCTTTATAATTTATTTTGTTTATTTTACACATATCAAGATAAATTATTCTATTACTTCTGCTTCTGTTATTCTACTAATGTTTTTGATATTTATGACTTGACTTAATGTTCAAATTTATATAAAAGTTTCTTCTCACATGCATTTCTACTCTCCTCATAACATGCATATACCATGCTAACATTTTGTTTAAGTAAAGGTTGTATACATAAATGTTACAAAACACACTTGGTTACTTTACATGCGAGATGCTTACGACTCATAGGTAAAATAACGCGTGCTCATAAAAGATAAAAGATACAGTTTGTGTACTGCCTGTATCTTCAAATAAAGTGAGTCTCATACTTAATACGGGTCACGCACTGACAATTTTTTGTGAGATATTTACACAGACTTTGTGCGAGTGTACGGGCTTTAGCTCGCTCTATGGACGTAAATAGGGATAACGCGATAAAGTTTTAGAATATTTTACGTGATACATAACTGTTTTATAACATGTTTTATATTTAAAATTATTGAGTTCTAAATAATATTGTATAAAATATAAATGAAAATAGTTATTAGCAGCAACACACATTTATATATATTAGATAGAAAATTGTTTAACTTATTTCTTCGAATGAATCCTACTTACATAGATTTAAATTTAATTTATTAATTTGATTTCCTGAACTATGTGTTTCCAGTGCAGTGGCTCTTTCGACATTTTGTTCTTAAGGCCCTTCGTACACAACGCATCGTAAATTTCAAAACTCGGCTTTAAGCGACTCACGCTATACAATGTCGTAGAGGTTCCAGCGTGCGTCGCCGACATCTATTTGTCATCGCCAAAGATAGCCGTTCTCAATCTGTGTATCAAGATTTTCGTGGGATATTTCACTAAGATTTTCAAGATGGCGGAGCAAGACTATACAGTTAATATATAGTCGCTATACCTATACTGACGAATTATTATAGACGAATTAGTAAGTATTATAGACGAATCGCTTCGACGATTCTGCGTTGCGCGCAACGCGATACCCGTGACGCAAGGAAGGATTAGTTTTGAAGACTTACGTCGCATTGTGTACAAATAGGCTAACGCAATCTACACTCATTCTCTTTCTGTTTTGAATAAAAGACATATTTAAATAATTATATATTGTTTTATTAAAAAAAATAAGAAATTTAACAAAATTAATAGTCGGTATACGTCGACACTTCCAGCATTGAGAAGGGACATGAAGTGATAGAGGTGGTACAGTCTTGTTCAGTTTTATTGTGCCATTTGTCAGTATCTGATGATTGCCTCCTGAAAATAAAACAATGCAGTTAGTAAATCTGTTGAATAGTATCCGTGGGTTTCTGAGATCAAAATACCTGTTTTGTCAAAGATAATGATATGTTCATACAAAAATTTTGGTGTCAGAAATTTTCGATTAATATGATAAAACTGTTAGACACGGGCGACCACCGTGGTATTTTAGTCGATGCAAGCCCTACATAACCCAACTTTACCCCTGTTATAAGCATGCGTAAGACATTTCCCCACATTAAAAAGTCCTGCTTAATTAAATAGCAAAGGTCAGGGTTCGTTTACTTTGTATTTTAATAGATCGCAAAACCGATGTGTAAAAATAAATAAATTAAACCATAAATCTTCCAAATTTTGATGTTTTCTGATATATGTAAACACGTCATGCACTTTTACATTAAATTCATAATCAGTCCTGGAATATTAATTAAAGAGAAAGGAAACATCCCTAGACATTTTCACTAAACATCTTTCACTGAAACTAAAATTTTACTTTTACAAGATATGAAGAATACCTAAAAACCATTTTTAAAATTTTCCAGTAGATTCCTCTAGGTTGCGAAATTCTGTCCATCTCACAAATTGCACGACGCACGCATTGGAAACCATCCAAACCGTTCCTAAAAGAAATGGGTATTTCAGTTTTAACTTATATTAATTCTTATACATATAGTATCTTTTACAAAATGCATCTTTAAGATTTAAAAAATACTGTAATTGATTTAAGAAATATGAATTAAAATTTAAAGTTAAAAACTTATAAGAGTTATCGTTGGATTCTGAGACCAACATCTCTGTGTAAAATATCATCGCCCCTGCCATTATCTTTGACAAAATAGCGTTAAATATATTTGAAACGGGGGTCTTGGTCTCAGAAACCTACGGTTAATAGTGTATTCATGAATTACCTACGGAATCAAAGAAGTTAATTTGCATTTTCTCCCAAAAATATAGATATATAAAAACTGTTTATTATATTGAAAAACGTATGCGAATAAAATAGCCGCTGCCTATAGGCTATTGCAACAAGTTATAAACAGAGTAGGACACGTATAGAAAGAGGATATTTCCCCTTACTACATGTCCCACCCCCCCCGATAAATTCACCACTTCTTATAAGAAACTGCCGGATGATGAAAATGGAAAGGACTAGAATTTGCCGCGGGACACACTCATTGGACGAAACGCAGAATTACTACCATTTTACGGCCGTCTTCTTTGTCATCGTGGTATTGCACCGGTCGAGCGGACAGTATTAGAAGTAGCTAATGTTACTGAACTCAACCACTGTCAAGTTGTTAATAGTAATACTAATCACCATCTCAAAGTCTGGCAACGCATCTGCGATTCCTCTGGTATTGCAGATATTCAAGGGCGTTGATGAACACCTTGGTGTTCACCGACGCCCAACATCAACACCCGCAGCTCATTTGCCCCCTTCTCTTTAAAAAAAACTTTTTAAAAATTACCTATCTAACAATGTTTCCAAGTGGCTATAAGCAGTTCGTCTATACAGATGATGATACGGATGAAAGGAATCTGGTGGATCATCCCAATTCAGTCTAAAGCCCAACGCCTGTGCAAATATTTGGTTCCACGGCACCATATTGGCTTTGAAATTTAAACGAATCTGTAACAAATAATATTATTTAAAAAACTTACCAATGAAAGATGGAAGGTGTAGTGAACCTACTAGTAAAAATGTTGTAAATACTTTTTAATAGTACAACATAATGAACAATCTACTAAAGATTCAAGCTAGTTGAAGAATCTTAAAAATATTCCGATTAGCCCAAAATCTTGGATTAAAAGTCAATGAGATTTAGAAAAGTAAAAGCCTGGGTTGTTTGAAAAATACACGAGTACTAGACATTTCCCTTACTCTTAAAATAATTTCTATAACTGCGTATATGAAAACATATAACAATAGGTAAAAAAATTTAATACTTACAAAAAACCGTGAAATATTCCTGAACCTTAAATATCTTTTAAACCTATAATTTGGTTGTTTGGCCTCATTATTAGCTTCGCTGTAGTCAAAAGTGATAAACAGTACCAAACATGCGTAACATACAAAAATGATCTGACAGATTCTGTTCATTTTCTTTTCAAATTATATTTTACAGCATAGTCTTCTTTCTTCTACTGTTCTTCGCATTTCATCGCATAAATTCAAGTTCTATTTTTGAATTTCTTCATAAAATTCTTCTTTTTAATCTGGGAAAATACCACTGTTTAGAAACAAAATTCAAAATCAACTAACACTCATCCAATCCTATGCACGTTGGATTTTTCAGTCGTTTAATTTGACATAGCTTGTTCTTCTGTTCGAATTTCGAACGAACATGAAACCTTTTTAGTAGATAAAAATATTTATGACAAATAAACGATAATTCTTCACTGACCTTAAATAAACACTGTTAGATAAATTATCTGGTCATATGACTCGTAAAAACGAAATGACTTCGAACCGGATCTATGTTACCGTCTACGTAAAAACAATAGAAACAGTGACTAGAAGCGAATAAAACTTTGACAAACAGGTGTGTATTACAAAGTGCTTTGACCGAGTGCATGCTACACATAATGGTTTCAAGTCACGTAATGTAAATATCTAAACAAGTATTGAAAGTTGAAATGCATACACAAGTTGAACAATGTTTAAAGTAAGATGGGTAGTGGAATTTAATTAGATGTAAAGCGTAAATACATTTTCCAACATTATACTTGAAAAATCATGCCTCTAACCAGACGTGACATTTATTATATACCTGTATATTTAAAAATATTTCTTGCCTATATTTTTTGGTAATACAAAATGTATAAACGTCACTATGAAGATAAAATACAGTTGAAAATCGTAGTTTGTCATAAGAATATTTGGTGATATGAAAGATTTCAGGGGAAAGACAAACGGAAAAAGTAAAACGACGTAACGGTGAACCTATGTAGGATTTGTTGAAAATTCATTTATCGGGATTAAAGTTACTTTGCTTAAACTGGTTTTAAACTGTGTTAGAGTGTCAATATACAGGATGTTGTTTAATTATAAATACTACAATATAAAATGTATTCAAGATAAAAGCTTAACTACGACTGCAAAAAAGCTACGAAGAGACAAAGCTAAATAAATTCTTAATATCGAATGTGGTTGACTATTTCTTTTGTCAATTATTACTAGAGGTTAAGGTTATTAAGTAACCACTATTCTTTAGAACCTAGTATATTTTAAATAAAAGCCAATGCAATTCAAAATCGTTTCGATAAAACAAAAAACAATTATGAGTCGAGAAAAAAACTTATTTAAAAAATCGTCTGTTAAAATGTTTGAATTTGTAAAGCTAAGAATATAGAATCATGCTGTATCATTACTATAACGGTAGATGAGATTTGTTTGCAAATCGTGAATAACTTATCAAAAATGCAACACGCTATGGATAATCGATATACAGCTTAGTGTATTTTTAATCTTAGTACAACAGAAATACGTATGCAAAGAGTCAACTTAAGAAAGTTACATTGAAATTTTTTTTTTAATTTTCAATAAAAAAAATTCAATAAAAATGAAACAAAAGTTAAATTTTCTGTTTGTGTTACTATTTATTGTTTTTGTGAATGCAGATGAATGGGAAAACAGAACCAGTGAATTTGAAACAAACGATAAGTCTATAGTGTTGTCAAGAAAAAAAAGGTTCATTGTTTTTCCCGAAGGAAGCTCTTTTCAAGTTGGTAAGAATATTTACTAATATGAAACTTTTTTAAATCCAACATGTGAATTACTTACATTTTATTTATATCCAACATTGTTTTATGTATAAATATTGATATTCATCTATACTTTGGCATTTATAATATTAGTAAGATTTGTAATAACCTAAAAAGTGCAATTAGAAAGTCCTCGTGTTCAATTTATCTGACCATCGTAGCAACATGTCTTCAATTACTTTTATAGCGCATGATAAAATACCAGGAATTAAAGGAAACGAGACTCGATAAGTATCTTTGTAGTGATCTTTAAAAGCGATCTTCATCCAACAGTAATTATTCAATATTCAAAAATATCAAATTGTTGTCAGTATTTTTGCAAAGATAATTTGTAGGGAGACATTATACCTTTGTCAGTGATTCGGCATTAGAATGGCACGGTAAGGTTATAATTATTTTCAGTATTCTGTGTCACTTATCCAATGTTGACTACAATCGGAGATATATTTCTGTTTGGTAACACCGCTGCCTTGGCATTTGAACTGCCTCAAGATCCATACTCACCTTTCAACCATCGTGCGGATCCATTACATAGAAGAATGGACACGAAAACTATTTACTTTACTGACTATGATGGAAAAGTCGTACATAAGGCTCCGTATAAAAGGTAAGCTATATTAGATAAATTGTTAATGATCAATGTTGAACGTTAGGTCACAGTTTTATGCCAACAGATGGCGCTGCTTTGGTGTTATAACACGATGTTGAGTTTTTGCTGTTCTACAAAAAGTGTTTGTATTTGAAAGAATCTATAACGACTATAAACAAACATGTGTAAGTTAAGGGACTTTAGTGTTTAAAAACGAAAAATTTGCCGTAGTACCATTTTTACAGATAACGTTACAAAACTAATACATTTCAATACACTTTAAAGTTAGAGGATTTAAAACACGCTACAGGATCGTACGGTAAACTTACAGGAGGCCCATAGTGAATCCGGCGTTTGCGAAGCGAAGCGTAGACTCGAATTCACGTCAAAATGGAGCAAACGTATTCAAAATAGACAGGAGGGAAATGCACGCTTCGCAACATGAACGCGGGTTTTTGAAAAGCGAACAGATGGAAGCGGCCAGTATCGAATTTCACAGAAGCGGACGTGCTGCACTCTACCAGAAAATAGAGACAATGTTACAAGGGTACGATTATAGTCCTATCTTTAAATTTAATTTTATTAACATACTAGCTGTCGCCCGCGACTCCGGCCGCGCGCAGTTAAAAAAAAAACTAACGGGGGGGCGGTTATGAAAAATAGATGTTGGCCGATTCTCAGACCTACTGAATATGCTCACAAAATTTCATGAGAATCGGTCAAGCCGTTTCGGAGGAGTTCAAGTTCGAACCCCGTGACACGAGAATTTTATATATAAGATAGGCAGCAAATGAGTATATTGCTTGGTTATTGCCATATAACGAGGAACTGACCGTGTTACTATTTTAACTTGCAACATTGTTTCTCAAAATACATACAGTATATAATTATTTGCAAAAATATTGAACTTGTCGACTGCAAATAGTTTTCTCATGCCTTTCTTTTAGCTTGGGCGAAGACGGAACGCA
The DNA here is from genome assembly GCF_912999745.1 of Papilio machaon. NCBI lineage: Eukaryota > Metazoa > Arthropoda > Insecta > Lepidoptera > Papilionidae > Papilio > Papilio machaon. The sequence continues at coordinate 5,736,225 of NC_060005.1, forward strand.
ATGTTTATTGAAAACATTGTGTCTAGTCGCGCAGTCACGAAACCATCCCCAGGGTGACTTCTTGCAAGAAATATTGAAAGCTGTATTTACGTACGTATTTCAATTTGTGTTTATCTACTTTCTTCAATATTGTTAGTTCTTTCAGATTATAGAGTAATATTCTAAAACCTTACTCATAAAATCTTAAACAGTGTTTCAATTATATTTGAGCTGAAATATATGTCAATCTTTTACCGCACGCTGATGTTAGGTATTACCGGAAGTCATTGAAATATGATTATGCGTAAAATTATTTTTTTATCACCACGCTGACGTCCACAGTGGCGTTCAAAGGGTTAAAACAGGTGCTTATGCAAACAGTTTATTTTATTTTTATGTTATTTATATTTTTTTATTATTATCTATTTTTATTTTTTGGAGGAATATAGTAGGCTTTCTACAGATAAGAACCTAGAGGCAGATTTGAATTCTTCGTGAGCTATAATTTATTCTCCATTATTAAAAAGTGTGTTATTGTTTTTTTTTTGTTAATTTGAAATATTTTAACAACTTTTGTTTTAAATGTTTAATAGTGTAATAAGGTTACTTTTTTACGGGAGGAAGAACAAAACAAGCACACACAGGAAGCGTTCATATTTTGTGACCGTTATGTTTATACTAATTGCCGCCCGTGACTTAGTCCGTGGAGAAAAGATAGTTTATTTGTAACCTATGAGTTCTTCCAGACGTTCTTCTACAACAACACCAAATTTCAGCGATATCCGTTAAGCCGTTCTGAAGATATGTAATAACGTACATTCAAACATCCATAATTTCACAGTTATTTTGATAAGTTACATTAGTTACATATACATTCGTAATGCTATAAAATAAACTAAATTGCAAATTTTTTATGCCTATTTTTATAGAAGATAAGAAAAAGTGAAAAAAGAAATATTGATACTTATTTATATTTATGTATTTATAATTTAATAAATATTACGAAATCGAGATAGAAGTGTATTAACTCTGTAACATATATTTGAGCCTTAATCAAGTCACAGAGCAATGGGTGCAGTAGCCCAGTTCACGCGTTGAATGCGCCCCACGTAGATTATCTGGGGCAATTACGAAACGCTTTTGTGTGAACCTCGCACTGCAAAGCGTCGTATGTTTGACATAAATGCACGTACATTCTATCCGCAGGTTGCCACAGTCAAACAAAATGGACGAATATTTGGAAGAATATGACATGGCGTCCAAGTCGACAGAATCTTGTGACAAATTATACCCGCATTGCAATGAACGTTTGGCCAATATTGATTCACCAACATTCAATTATTAAAAATTGTTTTTGTCTAGAAATTGTTCACTTTCGACGTAAATAAATTGTTTAAGGATTTTAAATTTGTTCTTATTTTTGTCCAATTTTGTTATTCGTTCAATTGAATACAATTTTATATTAAAACGTATTCGTTGTGTAATTTTATGCAAGAAATCGTTATTAACTTTTATATTAATCTTATAAATAACTTTTTACACAACTGATAAGAGTGCAATCAAGGAGTTTTCTGGATTTAATGCTACATCATATTATGTTTCTGCATTTTACACACTAATCGCTTTTTCAACACTAATGTGTTGTGAATTATTACCAGCCACAGCAAAATCATTTTCATAACATAACATAACAGTTTTGCTTAACTCTGTTAAATGTTGTTTAACTTTATGAAATAATTAACACGCGTTTTTAAATAATAATTTTTGTTTTTTTTTTAATATAGAGGATGTAGATCGACTTTTGAAACTGTTATTTTCTTTATCACGTTTAAGCTTTGATGTCTACATTATATTGTGCGATCAAAATTAGATCGACACGATTTTTTTGGCATTACCTTTTTTGTTTTTTCGAAACCGATACAGAAGTAAAATAACTGTAAAATCGTTGACACAAAACATGTTAATTGCACGTTCATTTATACACGTTTGCTTTGAAAACGTTTGAAGAACGGGACAGTTCAACTTGCGTTTTGCGACTGTCAACTTATTACCTGATTTTCAAAAAAAGAAGAAGAAATATATTTGAATATAGAATTGGCACTCATTTGCGTCGTTCCACGAAATTTACTTTTCTAATAATACAGATTATAAAATTAAAGCATGGAAATAACTAGTTACTGCAGATTATTCGTTATAACTACGCTATTTGGAATAGCCCTGAGTAATACTGAAGTTTGCGATGAAAACTGTGCTATGGAGAATTCACAGGGAAATGAAACACGTTCCCGACTTCTGTCTAGAACTAAGAGGTTCATTGTGTTCCCAGATGGCAGCTCTTTTCAATTAGGTGAGTTAATTAGTTTAATCTATTAGTTTAACACAATATTCTAAAAAAGATAAAACAAATTAAACGAGAAATCACCTTTATTTTATATTTTAAATAATTAAAGCATACATAATGGTAAAGAAAGTAGGATCGAACATTGATTTCTAAAGTTGAATGCAACAGAGTTTTTGAGAGAGAAAAACAAAGAAAGATTAAAAAAGGCGCTAAAAAAGTTTCCCAAGGCAAATCTTTACAAACAGCTGATCAAAGTAGATGAATTTCTCGATTAGTCATACTTCCCCTATGATATTCTTAGTAGGAACTAATGAAGAATTCTTACCAAACAGAACAAAAAAATGCCACAGGGATTGCAAATCTGGTCAACAGTTTTGTAAGTTATTTTGAAGTAGGGTTAACTTCGAAGCGCTATCTTCTCTGAGAACCCTCTTAAATATTGAAGATACTACAAACTTTACAAACGATTAAAGTAAATATTTTAGAAGAAATTTTATTGTCTTTACAAAATTCTTTCTTTTTGGAGGATGGAGTATAAGATCCAGCTGCTGGAGTTAGCTAAAAAGACAGATGTAGGTCTAAGTCTAATTCAAGTACTTATTTCTGTAATGACCGTATTAGAGTAAAGGAAATCCTTTCCCTACAAGGATGACTATGGTGAGAGGAGAGAGACGGAATTCAAAAAGACAGTAACACATTAGTTATATTAGCCCACATTCGCGCGGGCGCTTTTTTTACGCCGCGTTAAAACTCGGCGATGGCGGCTCTCAAGCTAAGAACGTTTTAATATCACTCATGTTTCCTTCACTCAGTGCTCAAATAGCAACACTGCGCGATAAAAAAGCGTCGCGTTTTAAAAGCACTGTCTATAAACAGATACATAGAAATGAATTTGTTCTATTTCAACACGTTTTAACGCTGCCTTGTTTTCTTACTGACTTTAAACGCGATGTTAAAAAACGCCCGTGCGTATGCGTTTAGAGGCATCCTCGGATATGCATAAACGTGAAATTAAATTGCCGTAATATTTGTCCATGTTTTTACAAAGAGAACGAAAGGGATGACAATATGTCTTTATACAAGTCCTTCGACAGTATAAACCAGGTAGAGGAAGACCAAAGAAAGTATGGATGGATTGTGTGAAAGAGGATATACGTAAGAAAGGGGTAAATTCAGATATGACGGCTGATAGAGATGTATGGAGGAGTAGTACATACTGTGCCGACCATCCATAGGGATAAGGGCAGGTTGATGATGATGACGACAGTATAAACCCACAGTAATATTAAATATGGTAATTTAAAATGAGTCTGTTTTTTGTTTTCAGTATTTTGTTTGCAAACAATGGCTCTAATACCTATAGGAGATATTTTTCTCTACGGCAACACGGCAGCGCTCGCCTGGAATCTTCCCTCGGACCCCAAATTTTTCCACATGTTCAAAGAACACGACAAAGAAATACAAAGGAGAGGCGATACACAGAAAAATATATACTACCTAGATGATAAAGGAAAAATTTTGGCAAAAGTACCCTTTAGAAAGTAAGTAGCCACGTTTGTTTTTTAGGGTTCTTTACCTCAAAAGGAAAAAACAAAACCCTTATTTATTGAAACAGCGACAAGCTGGTCATCTGATATGAAGTGATCGATATTTAAAGCAAAAAAAGACATTCCTGATTCCAATCCTTTCCCTAGTCGAGAGGAGACAACCTCCACCTGTTTTCGTTATGATGGGAGAGGAAGAGGACTAAAAGTACACTACGCGTGTTAGCAACTAGAATTAGGTACTTTGTAAGTACATCATAGAAAGGAATCGTTGATTAACTTATAATTCATTTTTGACACTACTATGATAAAATAACAGAAAGTAAGGATATTAAAATATTGTTATCTTTTGCAATCTCGCAGCAAAAATATAGTATATACATAAAATTTGATTGAAAAACAATTCTAACTATGATTTATTTGACAGGCCGTTGATAGTGAACCCGGCGTTCGCGAAGAGGAGCGTCGATGACAAAGTAACATTTAGAGAAAAATTGAAAATCAAAATAGACCGAATGAAAATGCATGAGAAACAGTCGAAGAGGGAATTCCTCAATAAAGAACATTTGGATAAAGACAGCGTTGATTTTCACAGAAAAAGTCGAGTGGAATTGTTTGAGAAAATAGAAAAATTAATGACTACGTAAGTTTTTTGGTAAGATCGTCATAATTAAAGTGAAATTAAATGAAATTAATTTTATTTATTTCTAGCTGTCGCCCGCGACTACGTCTGCGCGGGATTAAAAAAAACTTAATTAATAGCTTATTTATTCTTCCAGACTATGTTCTACATCTATGCCAAATTTCAGCAAGATGTCTTAATTATCTGGAGATGCCTTCTAACAAACATCCTTCTATGCACCCATCTAAACATTCCTAATAAAATTAATTTATTTTAAATTTAAATTAATATTTGTAAATTGCTTTGGATAACAGAAAATTCAGCAAAAAAAATCCAAAAAAACTTTTAGCGTAATATTTAATTTATCTTTATTTGAATTCATTCTTATCTTATAATTGTAACTAATTAAATTGGTTTCGCACCAACACAACATCTAATGGGTGTTAAAAAGTTGAACACTTTATTCTAGTTGTGAGATGTTTTATTTCAATTAGGCAAAACGTTCATTAGTTGCAATTAGTGTGACAAACGACCTGACTAAGTTGAATAACAACTTAAAAGATTACTTATAATCCACCTTAATTATGGACGGTGACATTTTGAGGTTGTTTAATGAATTTGAAATGTTGGAATGTGTATTCGCTTTATCTACGAAAGGGATTTGTGCTATTTTCATTAGAGGAATAACTAACTATTCCTGGTTGTCTGTAGATTTTTTTTATATTTAAAACATTTCAACCATAATTATAATTTTTGGAACGAAGTTCCTTATCGCGCGTTGTGAAAGGGGGGCTAGACGGAAAAAATTCTTACGAAAAGTTGTCACGACACTTTTTGCTATAGTAAGTATGTTAACAACGAATGAGCGCTACTTCGCCACGGCAACGACGTGACAATATATAACGAAAATTCATAGAAATAAAATGTACTTCTTGTGAAGACTTAAGTTTTTTATTCATAGAATAAACATTGGTTCCTTCACTAATTAATCGAAAGGAACTTCGTTCCATCCGGGTGTCCCTTGACATCTCTCAAGTTTTTTTATTTATCAATTTCTTGGATTAAAAACTATGCTTTTTTAAACTATGCTAATATCATATTTTTTATTGTTTTAGTTTGGGTCGAAATGGTAAACAATGCGTTCTCTATAAGCTTTGTGAGTCAGCGCAAAATTCACAGCAAAGGTCATTCCTTCAGGAACTGTTTAGAGTATTGTTTACGTGAGTGTTTTTTTGCCTTTTTAATACTTACTGCCGTACTCAGAATCAGTACGTGATCACCAAGAAAGCCTTTTTCTACATTTAAAAAAATAAAAAATAAAAATTTTATTCACGCGTTTGCTGTTTTTTTTTGTTTTCAAAGTTTCTGATAACAACATGTTTTTCTGTTTTTTTTTAATGTATAAGATTTCTTTTTTAATTTTTTATGAGATATCAAGTGTCTTAAATATTGTTCCAGGCTACCTAAAGGTACTGAATTTGATTACGATGAACACAAAGAATACGACAAAGCCCATGCAAAAACAGAAGATTGTTCGACGGTGTACCCAGGATGTGAAAATTTCTAGATCATACATTTTTGATCATTGATTTTGCAAATAAAGTTTTATTTTTTAATTTTATTTTTTTTAATCATTCCAATTTATATTCGCAAATGATAACGGCTTTGAAAATTAAAAAAAAACAAAAATCTCATTTTAAACACGTCTCAAACATTAAATTCAACGGTCATGAAATTTATGCGTAATTTTTATAAATTAATAGCTGTCGCCCGCGACTCCGTTCGCGCGCTATTAAAAAAAACTAAATTGGGGGGGGGGGGGTATGAAAAATAGATGTTGGCCGATTCTCAGACCTACTGAATATGCTCACAAAATTTCATGAGAATCTGTCAAGCCGTTTCGGTGGAGTTTAACCACAAACACCGCGACACGAAAATTTTATATATTAGATAAAAATGATTTTTAGAAGGCCATTTTTTACACTTAGTATTAATTGCGATGAAGTTTAAAACAAAAAATGACTGAAATGGTAAATTCATAGGAAAATTTTAACTGTTTGTTGGCACATTTTTTCTAATTTATACAACTTTTTTGCAACGCTATTAAGGATATATCTAGAACATTCTGGTATATTCTGTGACAAAATATAAGAGTTAGCGAACATCTTTAAGCGTATATAAAAAAGTAATCAGTAAAATAGTCCAAGAACTTACGTAACCTTTTAAAATAACACACAGTTGGTTTTGTCTTTTACACTAAATATATTGTTACTGTAATTTTGCAAAACTGTATAAAAATCGTAAAATTATATTTTTTGCTCAATATCGCTTAAATCAGTAAATAGTGTTGAATTCTTTATTCATCTCTATTTGTAGTAATTTGTTTTTTTATTTATTTGTTATCTGTGTTGTCATTTAGAATAGCTGTGTGAGTTTTGTCCTGCATTAAACGCTTTATGTTTAACTATAATAATTAGTTAAATTAGTGCGGTATAAGGATGTCAAGTACTACGTTTTGTATTTATATTAAAAATGTTAGTTTAGTTCGAAGTCCATTGATGAGTACGTTTTGCCGTTATATCTGGGTAAGGTATTTCAGCGTTTGAAATAAAAAGAAAACTACATTCTTCAGGTACAGTCGAGTAAAACTTGCAGATATATATGTTAAATATTTTTTCAACTGTGCAGCTTTTTTATTTCCGAAAAATATCTATTCATTGATATGTTTTTTTTTGTTGACCTAAGTACAAATTGACCTTAATTTCTTTTACTTTACTCGTTTTTATTTAAATTCCCATGATTTACTATCTCAAAATAGTTATAGTATTTACAAGTTGATTGCATTGAGTTTTGAGACACTGTTTTTTTTTAAAGTACGCTTATTAGAGCTTTTTATTTTAGCATCTTTAACTATTTATGACATGAGAATTGGACTGAAGAATTATTTGGAATCTCTAGCTTTTGACTTTACAACGACATTACACGACACTACATAATCTAAAACATCCAGATCTTTTGCTTTAGGAAGTCGGTAGAATCAATCGTGTATTTGTGTTCCCAAGATACCTTAAAATCGTTCAAGCAAAAAGTACTCTCAAAGATCAGAAATGCATCTGCATTTCATCTGTAATTCGGAGTGTTACTGCTTTGATTCTCCTACTAAGATAAGTTGAGCTCATAAAGTGTACGAATTTTTTTAATGTTTAATTAAATTTTCCAAGGAAAATGAAAACAATACAATTTATATCATAACAATATTAACAATTTTAATGTAGCCTTTTATAAACTTTTTTATCAAATATTCAAAACGTGTTTGCCAAAGTTTATATTTGGAATACTTCGCATATGAGTTCGAATCGAAATATAAGTTTGAATTTGTTTCCAAAATTAAAAAAATCTATTTGTAAGATTTGTAATTAAAGTCAAACAAGGATAATTCGGTTAAAATTCGGCAAACGATGGCAAAAGATTTTTTTTTCTATAACTGTAACACTTTTCGTCGCAACTGTACCTTTAAGACCTTAATTGAAAGTAAACAAGCTTGCTACCTATTTGTATTGTTCTCTAAATTTGATAAACGTCGACGTGCCAAAGAGTGTAGCAGTTGTTGTTTGGCGAAGCTCGGCTGTTGTCTTTGTTCGAAAAAGTAAATAAGTCGCCGATGAGATCGCTTTTATTTAGGTGTCCTTGTGGTTTTGTTAGAATAAAATTCGACACCTAAATACGTAGCTTTATCACCTTTCTCTTTGATTATTTTTGTGACTACTGAAAATAATTCACAAAGATATTTGAAATAATGGAACTGACAGTTATAAAATTCATTCTTCTATTGCTATTAGGAGTGATTTCAGTCGCTTATCAAGAAAACAAAGATGGAAACGTCGACGCATCAAAAGTCCTTTCACGCAGAAAGAGATTCATTGTATTTCCAGATGGAAGCTCTTTTCAGTTGGGTAGGTAATACCATTATTATATAGCAATGTCATTTACATTTTAAAAAAAATTAACTTCTTCTTACTGAAAACCTCGAAAGGGACGATCAAATCCCTATCAAAGTGACACGTCACAATTTACATCGTAGTGTCGTTTTATAATTTCTGATTTAAATTCTCATGGTTATTGGTTAACAAAAACCATTTCTCTTTTTTTTATTTATTTATTAAATTTAAAGCCAGTGCCATTTAAAGCCAATACATTAAACATCCGAATCTTTTGAAGTCATAAAATTCAATACGATATCGGAAAACAAAATCATCTTGGACTATTAAAAGTTATGACCATTATAGTCGCAGATTACAGTTAGCAATGAATTGTAACTTTGCAGATATCTTTGCCAAGGTTTTGGAAAGTTATAACAGATTAAAATTTAAACATATTGCTGTAGAAAATATTCAATTTAAATATTATTAAGGGACTTTTATTCAGCACGAGTTAATTTATAATTAAAATAAATATTAACTTTTTCTTCCAGTATTCTGCGCACAAAATCAAGGTTATCTTCAAGTAGGCGACATAGTATGGTTCGGTAATACAGCAGCTTTAGCTTGGCAATTACCAACAGATCCCAAATTGTTCTATTTATTTAAAGATCATGAAAAACTCTACGAATCTCACAGAAGAAATGACGTATCTAAAACTATTTATTATTTGGATGAAGATGGAAAAGTACTTACAAAAATGCCTTACAAAAAGTAAGTGATAATAAGCTATATGAAGAATAGATATAACTTTAAAAGATAAGAATATATATAAAGCTATTATGAATGTTAGTTTCATTTTATGTGAACAGAATATTTTAGAATTAATAGAGATTCTGAGTAATAATAACAGTTCAATACATTCATCGTCGTCTTTTTTAAGTTCCCTTTTTTTTTGTTTATAGCAAAATTTTCTTATCAATCTTTTAATTGATAGTCAATTGCTTTAATACTTTTGATTCAACCAAAATAACAAAGTACACCTTTTTATGTAACACTAGCTGTCGCCCGTGATTTCGCCTGTGCAGAATTTAAAGAATCTAGTTATATTAACATATCATTATAATTTATAATTATTTTTTTGATCCTGCTGTCAGATTATTTTATTTTGTTTTTTTTCGACTATGTTCTAATCCATCAAAAACAGTGTATTATAAATAACTAGCTTTTACCCGCGACTCCGTCCGCGCGGAATAAAAAAAAATAGAAAACGGGGTAAAAATTATCCTATGTCCTTTTCCTGGATCTAAGCTACCTACCTGCCCACCAATTTTCAGTCAAATCGATTCAGCCATTCTTGAGTTATAAATAGTGTAACTAACACGACTTTATTTTATATATATAGATATTATCAATAAAATGTTTTAGTTGTATTGCTTTATTATGATAATATACTTTTTATAAATTATTGCTACGAATAGAAAAAAAATTGATAAAATCATTACAGGCGATTAATTGTAAATCCAGCATTTGCCAAACGCAGTATAGAAGACACTTACGATCGAAGGAACTTTTCAATCGTTATAAAAGCATTACACGATGCTCAAAAGGAAAATAATGTGTTGATGAAGTTAGATGAAGATAGCATAACATTTCATCGAGAGGGTAGAAAAAGCTTTTATGAAAAATTAGAAAAATTCCTTGACGGGTAATTGATTTTTATTTGTCTTTCAATGTTGAATGCTTTAAATAAGTAAAGTTGACATGAGTGGAATACCAAATGATTTTTAATTGTTAAAATACCCTCAAAAATACTGAAAGGTAAAAATAGCAGTTTTATTGACTTTTTTATTTTATAAAGTGGCAAATGAACAAGCGGCTTGAATACTCCGAAATAGCGAAGCGACCGCTGCCCATAAACTTGTAATTGTAGATGCGTTACCTACAGTCAATCGACGGATGAGGGGACGGACAGAAAGTGGATATTTTCCTTTCCTCCTCCGTCAAGTCCACTTCCCCTTCCAACCATTTACTTATTGGAAGTGGGAAGAGAATATGGACTAAGATTAGTCCTCCGGCGCGCACATTCATTAGACGAAAAATTTGCTTCCACTTCAAGCGTGTCTTGTGTGGTTATAGTAGTACACCTGGCGAGCCGGTTCTTTCATGCACCCAATAAAATATTGTTGTTTAGTTCTACCACTTATTTCCTCTTTTAATTGTTCTATTGTCCTTATTAAGATAAAGTCTTTTTCCATTTATAGATTAGGTTGGCGCGGTCGGGAATGTGTACTACGCATACTTTGCGAGACAGGCCGAGGTAAAAATGAACAAGGCACGTTTTTAGAAGAAATCATGAGGGCTACTCTTACGTGAGTGTTTTTACTAGTAGTGTTTTCATATTGTTCGTTTCTGTATTTTGTTTGTATTAAATTAGCGATTTCAAACCTTATGCATGAGGGTTTAAATCGATATTAACATGCAGATATTGTTTTGGGACTATACTATTCCAGACGTCTCTGTCGTAAAAAAATGTAATTTCAGTTTTCTGTATTTTGGTTTTAGTTTTTATTATTATTATATGTAATTCTAAGAAATGTACAATTTTATTTAAGATAACGATTGCATATTTTTTGTCCCTAGTACTCGAATATTAAATGGCAAAAAATGTTAAAACAATGATACAAAAAAATCTCCGTAATTTGAAGAAGGTTAACTACATTTATTACGAAAGTAACTGTTATCAGTTTTGTTTATAAATGAAATAGAATTTTCCTATAACATAATACAAGAATATAAATTAACCATAAAATTGGATCCATTTGAAAGTTTGTGTCTATAATTTTTTTCACAAACAAAAATCTCAAAGACCGGCAATTCATCTGTGGTTCCTCTGGTATTGCAGGCGTTCCTTTGCCTTTTTATCATAAAAAAAATTAAAAAGGATAAATAATAAAACTGTCAATTTTATATTTGTTTGTATGGGTTTTATCGAGAGTTATACAGATGAAACGTCAGTCTAAAATATGTCAACCTTTGCATTTTCTTTAAAAGACGGGAATACGTTTATCTATATGTTTATGTTTTTCAGAAGCGTTTTGTTAGTCGAAAGTCATGGTAATGTTTGATTACAGGTTACCACAAGGTCAAAAGTTCGACAAGGAGTATCATAAGGAATATGACGAAGCTCATTTAAGTAATGCCGATTGTGCAAAGAAATATTCAAAGTGTGATAAACTGTATAACAAATAATGTTTAATGAAATCTTTATATTATTTTGTACTAAGATTATATATGTAAAAGTGTGGATTGTGTTTGTTAGAAGAGATCTCAAAGTGATTAAATCAGATGTAGAACACTGTCTGTATGTTCATATATACATAAATGAAATAAAAAATAAAAATAAAAAACAAATCCTTCATATTATTATTTTCAGGTTTACTCCTATATTTACTACTATTTAGTTACTTAACAATTCTTTTATATATTTCTTGCAGACGAAACCGCTGGAAAAAGCTTGTAAAATTATAATAACGTAACTTTTAAGACTTATAAAAGATGGTTTTTAATTTTCTTAGTTTCATGGAAATTACACAATTTTTACTTGAATGAAAACATTTAAAACGAATGAACAAAAATTCAAGCCTTAACTTTTAATTGTAAATTTCAGAATTTTCTACCTATTGAATTGATACATCAAGTGTAGCCAATAATTGAGGTTTATTCAGGTGTATTAAATAGTGCTTTTTTTTAATCCATGTTTTAGATTTATTTTTTATAACGAATGAATTGTTAAGTAACAAATAAAGAAAATCTATTACATAATTTGTTTTTTGTGAAAAACTTCGAACGCTACAAGAGTAACTATTCGCAAGCAATTTGCAAGAAAATTTTTCATTGTTATTCCGACAGTTAAATAATGCTGAACGGAATTTAATTACTGATTTGCATCAAAGCAGGTACGATAAGGAAAAATGTTGTTTGGAAAGCAAATTACAGAGTACTGTTAAAAGTTAGAAAAGATTTCCAGATGGAAAACGGAAAATTCTGTTTATAAGATAATATAATTTATTTTAATTTCACGCTGCAATTGTAATATAAAACTTTTTTAGTTATTTTATAAAGAGAATAATTCTTGTAGTATAGTGTGTGGGCTGATATCTTATATAAACATTTATTTATTATTTAATATTATTTAATTTATTTATAATACAGTATTAACCTTGGAAATACAATATGTCCCATAAAATTATTTAAAATAATTTGACTGTAGGATCAAAAATTATTTTTAAATTCAAATTAATCTATATCTATATATATAAAAGAAAGTTGTGTTAGTTACACCATTTATAACTCAAGAACGGCTGAATCGATTTGACTGAAAATTGGTGGGCAGGTAGCTTAGAGCCAGGAAACGGACATAGGATAATTTTTACCCCGTTTTCTTTTTTTTTTTATTCCGCGCGGACGGAGTCGCGGGTAAAAGCTAGTATAAAATAAAAGTAAATAAGTTAAGTTAATTTAAATTACAATAAATTCACGATCTACCCAATATTATTAATTAGGAAATTTAAAGCAAGAAACGTAAAATATTATTCTTTTCGAATCTACATAAAAAAAATCCAAAGTCCACATAAATGCCTGTCGCGTGGTTCAGTCAGCGTTGTTCATTGACCCGGGATGTTTGATCAAAGTATTAGAACGGCTGCCGCCTTCTCTCATTAACTCTGTCACGTTTCACACCTCCGTGGAATTTCTTTAGCAATTCCCTCGTCTTTAAACTGTAGTACGTAAAGTTTATTTTCAAACTTTTTTTTTCAAATCTTATTTTGTATGAACACGAATTTCCCAACGAGATTTGTAATTGAACGACAATCGTAATCAGTATTTGAATATTTGATACTAATTTGTCAATGTACGTGATTTGCTTTGTTATTTTATACAACATAAGGCATTTTAATTTATTTTACACAAAGAAAAGACAATTGTTATTCACTTATAAATTGTTTAAATTTTCGTGAGACATAACTAAGAACGGTTTAACTCAAAAAATAAACACTCGCCCTGAAGGTGTACCCCCGACGGGTCCGAAACTAGTCGGTGCCGTCACCGGATTAATTAATTTATTAAAATTGATTTTTTTTTTGGCTGATTTCTTCGAGGAAATAACATTGAAATTAATAGTTATCTATGATTAGCGAGTCGTTAACAAGATATAACTTTAACATAATTTAGGTATATACTCACTACTGTCATTAAGTAAATATAATATTTGGTGGTATATAGCTTAGGTAAAACGCGAACTAATTTAATTCATCTCAACCACCATATTACTTATATACTCAAAAATATTATAGAGTCAAAATTAGAAACGACCTTTTATATATTTAATTTCTAATCAAATTTTTGCATAATCTATATATATAAAAGAAAGTCGTGTTAGTTACACTATTTATAACTCAGGAACGGCTGAATCGATTTGACTGAAAATTGGTGGGCAGGTAGCTTAGAACCAGGAAACGGACATAGGATAATTTTTACCCCATTTTCTATTTTTTTTTCCGCGCGGACGAAGTCGCGGGTAAAAGCTAGTATAATATAAAATATTATATGTTTGCAATTGAATCTTTGGTACATCATTTTTTTTAAATTATTTATAGAGAAATTAAAAATCTAAGACAGCATTCGAAAATATAATTACTGTAATTTCATTTCCTAAAATAAGTCTCAGTGTATTTTCACGATTGTTTTATTAACTATTTAGTATTTGGAATTGTTTTTTTTTGTATATGTTTTTAAGACAAGAAGTCAATCCTAAAATACATTAACTGAACATAACCCTTGTAAATATAACAAGTTCTATGTTGTAAGTTCGTGATGTACATAAACTTGTAAATTACACAACGAGTGAGACGCGACAGAAATTGAGTTACATCCATGTTTTACAAGATCATTGACGTGTGAATTAAGAGTTGTTGGTAATAAAATGTTTTACCGGCTATTAATTTTGATTTTTTTAATAGTTATAATAGATTGTGAAGTGAACAATACAGATCAGTGTCCTAATGTGAAAACGCATTTAGGTTCGATAAGGAAACGAAGACATTTGACATTCCCTGATGGTAGTAATGTTGTTGTAAGTATTTAATATATTTCATGTTTAAATAATTACTTTATCGCTTAAAGATTTCTATGTTAAGTTTAAGGAATATTTATTTAATAACTAGGCAAGGTATTTTTTTTATTAACTGGTGAAAAATTAGCAATCGATAACCCAATTCCTCCATAGACATCAGTAAAAAGTTAGCTTTACCTTTAATAGACGAAAGATATCATTTCTGTTCTTCCCCTGTTGTACCAAATGTAATTATTCTTCCCATATTTTTTTTAAATAAAAAGGTAGGAATGGAAAAAAATTATTTCTAAGTTATTTTTTTTTTCTAGCTTACAATTTCTGTTGTAAAGGCATTCATGACTCACGCTCCGTCAGGATGGAATTTGGTCTTAGAAATCGATGTCCTATATCCCCTACCTGATGCCAATTTCACTAATGCACATTATAGAAGAAAACTACATCACAGACAGAAAAGGGAATTCTGGGAGAGAGTACGTTCAGCTTTGGAATTGTGAGTATTGTAAAAGACCAAGTGTTTCTCTTGAGTTGATCGTGTCTTTTCGCTGGTAAAACATCTGTATAGAAACAATGCCATCTTTTGTGTTATATACAAACACTTATGAGAATATGTTATTTATTGTATAGATATCGACGCTGGAAAGCGTAAACGCTGTAACCCCGAAAGTATGAACTTTACAGGAGAGCCAAAAAATCATAACTCGTGAGCTGATACGCCTACAAGCATGCGGTATTTAGAAATGTTGTGTAGTTTGTGCTAACCTATAATAAAATCAATATCGTTTGATAATGGTTGAAATTATTAACGTGTGAAAAACATATTAGCGATTTCAAGGGTTACAGCGTTTATGCTTTCCAGCGTCGATATTATTCTTTGGGTAAAAGATAAGCTGTTACAGTTAAACTCTAACTATTATAGTGTCACCAATTTATTGATGTAAATGTCTATACTTAATAGAGTTAATTTCTTTATTTCTTATTTTTCAAATTGTACTTATCAAATGTATTATATTAAATTTTATTAAATATCTTAGGTTATAATTAACTAGTCAATTCATAGTAGCATAAAAGATATCTCCAAAAAAAATCTCCATAATTTAAAGAAGGTTAACTACTTTTTGTACGAAAGTAACTGTTATCAGTTTTGTTTATAAATGAAATAGAATTTTCCTATAAAATAATACAAGAATATAAATTTATATATATAAAAGAAAGTCGTGTTAGTTATACTATTTATAACTCAAGAACTCTAAATCTAATGCTCCAAATATGTACAATACAATAGGAGAAATGTTTTATTTCTTGAAATATGTTTGTTTTTGCTATAACAGTTAAAGTTTACAACAAGAATGTGAGCATTCATTTAAAGTAGAAAAAGGCTACGTAATACTCTACCTAGGAAATTGTTGTTTGCAATTTTAAGAGCATATTTACTAGCTGTGAAACATTTCAAGAACGGTGCACGCTATCTAATAATTTAAAACGAAATATTGCTACGGTGGTAAAGTATATCAAAATAAGTAACCATTTATAACTTCTGCGCTATAAATACAGGATTTGTTTATTTAAAATCATCATCAGCTCACTATTCGTCCCCACCGAAGGGCTCAGAGCTTACCTTTACTTTGGGTGCCTAGGCTATAGTCAACTACGCTGGCCAAGTACGGGTTGGTTTATCACACATATCTTCTCAGATATCTGCAGGTTACATCACGATATTTTCCTTAACCGTAAGAACGTCGGATAAATGTACATATGTAAATCAGGACCAGCAGATTACAAGTCAAGTGATTAACCCCTGAGCCACTAACACTCTCAAATATTAAAATGTATTTCATTCCTTTAATTTCTTTTGTCTACTGTTAGTTGCCTTCTGCTATAATATATATGACTTCTTAAAATCATAAGGCTGAGATGGCAATGTAGCAGTTACTAGGAGCGTGGGACTCCCTCCTTCCAGGTGGACTGTGGACTGAGCGCGAACGATGGGAAGTCTCTGGATGCGAAAGATAGAGGACCGCATACAGTGACGGCATTTGGGAAGGCCTATTTCTAGCACTTGGCTGATGATGAAAATCTTGCTTGTATAAACTAAATTTGTTTTAAAAACAAATACTATGAGTAAAAATATTATATTTATATAATTTTCAGTCATAATCTAAACGGCCGTGCATGCATCCTGAGAAGCATTTGTGAGGCAAAGACGTACCTTGCGGAGCCCGGAAGATCATTAGTGCACGACATTTTGAAAGCTATTTTCACGTAAGTATATTTGTGAATACATCGTTATAGTTGGATAATGTGAGGAAGCAAAATACAAGTCTAATGCCTTTAAACTATGTTTTTAAAGCCAGAAACTATTAATTTGATATAAAATAGGAATTTAAGGGATCAATAAGCAAATATTGATAAGGGTCGTCACGGACGTAATCCGAACCTTTGCTTATCACTCTTTGTGACGGATGAGAGTTGTAAAAATAAAGTATTTATAATAAATGTACTATCTAAATAATAATATATGGACAATATTCTCCGAAGAGTTGTATTTGCAGTGACAAAATGTAATCTAAATTTTTCGTGTCTAATGTAGTTAGAGTACTACAATACCTCAAGAAGACGTTGACGTAAAAAATCAAAAAAACATCGATGCTATATTAAAACAAGTTAGATTTAACACTCTTCATTGTTGACGTATATTCTATGACTGGATTAAAAATTAATAACCCTTTTATCCGCTCAAGTTCAGCACCTGTTACTGATACAGCGATTTTATTAAATGAATAGAGGCGTTGTTGTTTAACCGCAATATCCAGCAAATATTTATCATAATACTTATTATAATACATAGATTACATTATTAGAGCGATGCTACACGAGTTCGAGTCGCCTGTGTTTCTGCCTTGTGATCTACAGGTGTTTAGTTTTATAATAAAAACAAAATGAAAACGGTGTACTTGTTTACACGTTGTAGGAACTTCGAAAAAGCGTTTCCACGCTTAATTTCGATATTATATCGCAGGAGCAACGCAATGTGTCTCATCACAAAGTCACTGCAATGGTCATTTTTTTTTATATATTGAAAAACTTATCGCTTGACCACGATCTCACCCGATGAGGTGAAGATGTGGTCTAAAGATGGTACGCGCTAGCTTTGTAGATGCCTATTCACTCTACTCATGTGGAATATAGTCCGTCAACATCACAACGTTGCAACTACATAAACAAAGCTTCCGTTTCCATTTTGCTAATAGTATCTATTATTTTTGTAAATCAGAAAGCTTCAAGTCCTCCACGCTTTTTCCTAGTAGTTTTATAGCTTGACTGGTACTTCAATCACATCTAACTATTTAATAGAAGATAATATAAGTAATACGTTTTATATAATAACCTCTAAAATGACAACCTTTATCGCATAATCTTTAATTTCCAATATACGAAGCTCTTCAGAGTGCTCATTTCCGCGGGTAATTATACCTCGTATCCTTTAATCTTTTGATAAAAGCGTACAGAGGAATGGGTAATACAATTTATATTGTAACTATCGTTTCTATTTTACATTCGGATATCTAAATTGAGTTAATTGCCTTATAATCCCCGTACGTGTGTCTTATCTCCGCGTGATTGGATTTAAATACATCCCGAAAGCATTGTACGAATGAACTTAGAATTTGCAACCTTATTACATAGGAATTAAACATTATTATTGTTAATTTTGTATTTATTGTGAACAAAATTGAATTGAACGACAAATATGGAATTTAAATATGAAACAAAACAATTGAGCAATTTCGTAATCGGTTACTGTGGTAAAAAATAAATATTTTTCAATAGATGTAGAATATAGTCTGGAATAATACGTAGGCTACTAATTTAGTTTTTTTTACAGCTAGTGTTTCAATAAAAAACAAATAATACAATAGCTTAGTATCAGCAATTTCAAGTGTTTTAACATACAAGTAATTTGGGTAAACATCTAATAATTATGAAACAAATAGAGCCTATCAAGTTATAACTTATTACATAGAAAGGGAAGATATTAAATTGATGTCTTTAAGCCTATTTCACACGAAGCCAGAACAGTGAAGCAAATCAGTAGACTGTGCATTAAGTAGGTACTGCTATTAAAATACGCCATGAAAAATAAGAACTGTAGACAAAACATATTTTTTGACAAACGATGGACAAGGCGACCGCTAATGAAATGTTACCATAGTCTATCAATCGAAAATTGTTATCGTCATGGTATTTCATGGAATGCACTTTGTGTGCTAAGTCTCTACTGTTTTGATAGTAAATGTGAATTCAATAGTTGTACTGCGTTGTTAACTGCTCTATCTCACTGTTCTGCTCCAATGTGAAATGGTGTATAGCTCGCACAAAATCCTGGGGCGTAATGCGTCATTGCGCGGGGACTCTGACGTCAGATTCATTGCGAATCTTATCCGTTTGATTTACGGTCACGTTAGTTAGGAATACTTCCACTGTTATGCTATGCTGTTAATTTTATCTAATACTAGGTGTCGCACGCGACTCCGTCTGCGCGCAGTTAAAAAACGAAATGGGGGAGGGGGGCGGTATGAAAAATGGATGTTGGCCGATTCTCAGACCTACTGAATATGATCACAAAATTTCATGAGAATCGGTCAAGCCGTTTCGGAGGAGTTTAACCACAAACACCGCGACAAGAGAATTTTATATATTAGACTAGCTGTCGCCCGCGACTCCGTCCGCGCGCAGTTAAAAAAAAAATTAAAAATAGATGTTGGTCGATTCTCAGACCTACTGAATATGCTCACAAAATTTCATGAGAATCGGTCAAGCCGTTTCGGAGGAGTACGGTGACGAAAACTGTGACACGAGAATTTTATATATTAGATTGATTATTTCATAAACGTAATAAGTTAACTTATCTGGATATATTCGCAGATCTGTTGGAGTTAAACCGTTCTAGAATGATTATATTTTAAAACAAACCCAATATTCGGTCTTTGAGATAAATCCATAGATTGTTTATCTTAGTAGCTAGTTAAGTATAGACTTAAGTAGAATATGAAAAAGAATCGACGAAGCTGATTAGTAGATTCGTTAAAATTAGTCTTTCATCTTGCAGACATTATGGATGAAACTATCCAATGGAAATTAAAAAAAAACCTTAAGAAATATTTATTAAATTCTTTACCATAATACTTCTTTTTCTATAAATATTTAATGTTTTCTTTCCTTAAATTTAACTTAATTTAACTTAACTTTATTTAATTTAATTTAAATTACCTTAATCTAAATTTAAAAAGTATTTTTGATCCTACAGTCAAATTATTTTAAATAGCTTTATTGGACTTAGTTGTAATCCCAAGGTTAATAACGTATTATAAATAAATAAACAAATAACTATTTCTATTCACCACATAAATGTTCCTTGTACGTATTAATCCTCTTTTCCTTGTGAGAGGATTTGGACGGCTCCTTTCGAATGGTCAGTTTTCCTTTGAATATCGCCCGACGATATTTTCTCATGTTTCCTTTTTCCCGAGTCACTTGTTGTTCGATTTTTCTATCACAGCTGCTATGAAAAATATAAAAATATAGCGATAATCTTGTTTACACCTGATACTTTAAGTAAATATTTTTAAGAAATACATTTTTATTGATAGAAATACTTCGTATATCTCAGATTACATTATAAGATGCATCTTTTCCAATAGGTTTAAAATCCTATAAATTTACAATGAAATCAGTGTACCTATTTTTACATTATTGTCACATTAAACAGACTGAATAAACTCTTTAACTCCTATGTAGATAAGATTTGTATTTATTATACATTAAATACTAAATCAGCGATTTAGAGCTAAAAGAAAAACTAAAATTGCACAGTAAGACAATGTATAAATTATATTTTAACTTAAACATACATCAACCCTTTTATCTCACGTTAATGTTAAATATTATCAGAAATCACGATTACTGAAATATAATTATGATTATATGTATCTTGACAAATAAATAACAACGTACTTTTACCGGAAGCAGTTTTGTTGATACCTATCTAATTGCAAAACATACTCGTTTTTAACCACGTTGCCGTTCATAATATCTATCTGCAGTCAAAGGGTTAAAACACATATTTAACTGAATACTGTGCACAGTTTTGGAGTGATACAGTACATTTTTATTTATAATTTTATATGGGCGATAGTTGGAGTATAGTATTTTTTTTTTCTAGGGCCCCTCTGCACGAGGCTGACTTTATGGAGGAAGTGAGTGGAACTTACAATGAGTTACTTAACCCTGATTTCTGCGAGACCGACTACGATTGCCCTTTTTCCCTTCTACATTTCGTTTTGGCTTTGAACAAACAAAAGTATTGAAAACAAAAAACATACTGTACATTTAATATCTGGAAAAAAATGTTATAAGTCATCTTACATTTATTTTAAAATAATTTAATTTTTAAATAGATACTTTGTAGAAACATTTTTTAATGTAAAATATACGTGTTACTATACAATTATTGTTTTTGTTCAAATATAAATTTGATACAACGAAATTTTACATTTTTTATTGTTAGTTTCTGAGAGCAAAATCTTTGTAAAAACATGTTGTTATCTCTGTTTTGTTAAGGGAGATGACAATGTATTTTTAAATAGGGATTTTTGTCTCAGGAACCAACGATTAGACAGATAAAGATAGAAGATATTAACTGCTCCTCAAAGATTAACTTCAGTTTATCCAGCTAATTTTAGGTTTATAAATTGAACGCACTATAAAAACATTTTAGAATAACTTGTGCACTTGTTATTAAATAATAAAAGATACGAATTTAAAATGCTTTTCTATTTTCCACTTTCACAAAGCGATGAGAACGATCTAATGAATTTTGCACCGATTGACTTTAAAAACTCATTTCCTCGAAGTTCAGCAACGTGTAAAGCATCGTTGGAATTGTTATCGCTTAAGACGGACCATTGGTTTACCACTACTATCTTATTACCCGACTGACTTATAAGGGTGATGATTTTTGCCCGCTTGTTTCTGTATGCGGGTTTGTAACCTTTATATAACATTGACGACTTAACAAATTTTAACGACTGAGCTATCATTCGATTCGTATTCTTAGACTGAGTGTTACCATTTATTTTTATCAACGTTTACAAAATTTACAATTTGAAGAAAGGACACGAGACAATTATCACGAATAAAAAAGTCGTTAACATTTTTCAAAATAAGAATTAACAGACACTATATAGGGTGTTAATTTTTGTCTTAAATTAATCAATATTAAAACTAGTTAACTATTAAGAATCCCTTAGCAAACAATTATAGAGTCTATGTATGCTTGCAACTGTTTTAATCCTGATTTGTAAAGCCATTGTAAAAGCCGACATTACTCTAACTAATGTTAGTATATAAATCTTAACAGTACTGAAATCCCAAAGATAAAGTCTCGTTTATTCAAATGTCGAGGGCAAAAATCTAATAAGATCCAAGAGGATATTTTTAGTAAATATTTTCCATACAAACATTCATGAATCATTCAGTTGATGTGTCGCGTGGCCCAAAATACGTAATCCAAAGGATACTGCGAAGTAGGGCAATAAAATAAGTAATGTATTAACCTAATTTTTACGTGACAGACGACAAAAGCTGACGGGGCGATATCATCTGATTAGTGGTAGCAATATTACTTTGGTAGATATTTTTCAATTCATATACACATTAATAGGTAATAATATTTCTCAAATCTAGCTTTGAAAACGAATAGTGTAAGCAAAATATGTACGTCTATGTTTTATTATTAAGTTGTTGGTACGTACGGAGTTTCTTACTGTCACACTCATAGTTGCTTAAAGGTAATGCTTAGGGTAAGTTTCGTATTAGCAATATACTACTTGTGACCAGAAATGTCACATTAAGAGCGCATTCACACGGGCGCTTTTCAAAACAGCTTTGATAAAACTCGGTGTTGGTGAGTGATGAACGATTTAAAATTGCCCAGTGCTCAAAATGTAACACAGCGCGATAAAAAAACATCGCATTTGAAAAGCGCTGCCGCATCATCAGATACGTGGAAATTCGTTTGTTATGTTTAAACTATTTTTTAACGCGCGTTAAAAAAGCGCCCGTGCGAATAAAGGCTAAGTTAAGGCACTTCTCGATAGATCAAATAAAAAGAAAAGATAATTAAACATATTATGTATTTTAAAAGCAAAACTGTACATATATAATACTAGCTTTTACCCGCGATTCCGTCCGCGCGGAATAAAAAATATAAAACGGGGTAAAAATTATCCTATGTCCGTTTCCTGGTTCTAAGCTACCTGCCCACCAATTTTCAGTCAAATCGATTCAGCCGTTCATGAGTTATAAATAGTGTAACTAACACGACTTTCTTTTAAATATATATATATATATATATATACTAGCTTTTACCCGCGACTCCGTCCGCGCGGAATAAAAAATAGAAAACGGGGTAAAAATTATCCTATGTCCGTTTCTTGATTCTAAGCTACCTGCCCACAAATTTTCAGTCAAATCGATTCAGCCGTACTTGAGTTATAAATAGTGTAACTAACACGACTTTCTTTTATATATATAGATTAGTATGTAGTATATTTATATATTAACGAACTATTAACAATATCAAGCTCTCATAAACGTTAAGTATGATACGATCGTAAGAGCTTAGATTCATTAAATTCTATGCAATTTCCTTCAAGCTCAGCGACTCGAAAAGCGTAATTCACTTTAGATATCAGTTTTAAAGTCAATTGGCTACTTTTAAAGCCGTTAAAGTAATTGCAGATCTTTTACAGTCGAGAGGTATTCAGTTAATTTGTGAGATGTTATAAAGAAGTACTTTTTACTTCAATAAGTTATTAATGAAAATTTCTGATTATTATTTTTTATATTAGCAAATTTTCAATATTAATAACAATTATATGTTGGTTGTCACTATCGAAGTACTTGTATAAAACATATAGATAGCTGATTTTTTTTAGTTTGACCGAAGAGAAGTCTTATTAAAAATTTCATTTTAAAAGCTTACGCCAACTTATAATAATTAATTATTTGTAATTTTTCAAAACAATGTCCAATATCCATTTTATCGAGGTCCTCATTTTAAATGCATGAACTTGTAAGTTTATTACCTGGCCTAAAAAGGTATCTATTAAAATTGCCTTAATGAAATTTATCATGCAAATAAAATAGGACTTATTTAGGACTACGGCCTCGATTTTCGACCTTAATAAATGGAAATTTGTTTCAAATGTAATGTTATTTTAATTTACATCTTTAGCGCGTGTTAGTAAATGCAAGAGTGAAATGTCACAGCTAGGGTTGTCACATTCAAGAAAGTAGACCCGAACTTTTGGGGCGAAAACGACGTCCATGACTTGTTAACCCTTGTTTCCTTGGCGGATGACAAATAAGGCAATTTTTTATACATAACCTTCTTTGCCCTAAAGACATTGTTATCAAAGCGACAATATCTTTATACTTCAGGGTACGGACATACAACCACGTGGTCGCGGGTTGGAAACACGCCAATCGAATATTGTCATGAACCATATTCTAGTACAAGCCTAGAGCTTAGTTGGTTTTAAGATAAATTTCACGTAATGTTTTAATAATTTTAAAAAACAACCATCAATATGAATGCACCAACCAAATCAGAGTAAACTGGATAAAGTCAAAGAGTTGACAACCCTAGTGATAACGGTTAGATGTGACATGGTTCCGTTTTACATTCTATTTTCCGATATCATTTTTCAATAGTATTGCGTCTGTCGTGTTGATAAAAGAGAAGGGTACTTTAGTTCCATTATACTGTAGTCAATATTTGAATCAATTTTGATTTTTTGTTGTCAAAATTTTAATTTTAATTTTTATTGTCTTTAATTTGACTATAATTGAGATATTGTTGTTAGAAGTGTATATGTAATAATGTTAAATTTGAAAAGATCAGTTATACTTTTGTTGGTTTGTTGTTTTGTAAAAACATGTTTTTCGTATAATGGGGAAAATGGCTACAAGAAACTGTCACGTCGGAAGCGATACGTCTCTTTTCCTGAAGGCTCGAGTTTTTCGGTGAGTTTCCTTCTAAAGTTTTTTTTTGTTATTCGACCCAAATATGATTATCTATAAACTTTCGTTATTATCGAAGCAAACCGCTGATGTTTGTTATGCATTTCCTTAATGATTGTTTTTATTGTACTTATTTACTTTATTTTTGACATAGAAATCGAAAATAACAATTATGAATATCTACGTTTCGTAAGTCACATGTCAGTGTTTTTTCTTCTTGGTTATACTTCGGGACAGAATACGAACCAGATAATAAATAATAATAATTTACTGAAAGAATGGTAATTCTTATTTGCAAGTATATAATATGTATATATACGTCCGTTGTATTACTCCAATTCTGTACCTTAAATGTATTCATCAAATTTGTTGATTTAGTTTTCTAAGATTCGTCTTCTTTCTTGGAGTACCTTTAATAGTGGTCAGTTGGAATTATTATTTTTACTTTGTTCATATTAATATCTGGCTATTATTAAATTTTCAGTGTGCTGCTTGT
The DNA here is from genome assembly GCF_912999745.1 of Papilio machaon. NCBI lineage: Eukaryota > Metazoa > Arthropoda > Insecta > Lepidoptera > Papilionidae > Papilio > Papilio machaon. Next base: position 5,761,343 of record NC_060005.1, read on the forward strand.
ATGACAGTGGGTTTAATTGGACAACCAGCGCCATCTACAGCTCCAGGGACCTTTACGTTCGGTCTTAACTGGGGTATAGCTTACGAATTACCCAACACAACAGAGACGGCGCAATTCTTTCGTAAAAAGTACAGAAAACCAGTCGCCCAACGTAGAAGTAGACGACAATTGTATGAGAAGATGGAATTGATACTTGACAAGTAAGTTTAGATAATACGAGTACAATACGAATCATACTGTGGGCCTATTAGGAATATTTGCGACAAGCGCCTTCGTATCGTTAAGTTTGTCAAAATTTTTTATGACATTTATTACGCCCAATACGCTGCACTAATTATAATAGATTTTTTTCCATAACGATACGATGGCATTTGTCTCAAATATTCGTGACAGTCCCACTGTAAACCAATAGGATATAAAGCTAGTTTGACTGGCCCGCATTTGTTGTCTGTGTACCTTGACTTAATGACATCTACGAAACTGATTTAAAAAAACATATATATAGGAAAATGTTTCTCTTGTTCGCTCTATAATTGATTTATATTAATGTCTTTAGTTTTAACATAAGTAAACATATTTGAGCTTTGTTAACATATTATAAAATTTAGTTTCTCATTCTATATTTTCATATAATATTTTCATATAAAAGTAATTTTATAATAAGTGTTACTCAACCTTTATAGATACTTGGTAATGGAGTTACGATTTATAACAAAAAACGATTACGTTTAATGTTATCCTGGTATCCCTTGGATATACAAAGTACAGTAGCGAAGGATAATTTATAAAAAAAAAACAATTTCCTAATGAGTTTTTTGATGAAACTGTTTATTTCGTTTATCACTTTACTTTCATCCATTCGCTAAATGTTATTAAACTTTTTAGGCGCTAAATTGTCTCCATTTACCTTAAGAATTTACGGTGTTTATATAAAAAAATAAAAACCGTTCTATAAAATATGATGCCTTTGGGCATTTCTTTAATCTCCTCGTCGAAAATTCTCCTTTTGTCTAATGGCCTTAGTTTTGTTTTTGTTATGAAAAAATCATTTATTATTATTTAATTTTGCGGTTTCTTCGTTGGCTTGAGGCTATCGAAAACAATGAGGGTGATGTGATTTTTACATTACATTCTTGTTATTAATAATGAGTATTCAATGTTGGATGCTTTTTTATTTCTTATATATATTCAATTTTATACCTATTCTTAACAAAGATTTTACTTACGATATAGACTAGTATAAATAATGATTTTTACGTTTTTAACGATAGGAAACAGAAAGTACCGATTAATTTTTCATAAAATAAATAAACACATGTGAGTCAACCGTTTTTCCATTTTAAAATCTTACTTATTTAAAAAAATTACAGTATGGGATATAACGGACGACAATGTATCTTGAAGACCCTTTGTGAGACAACACAACGTATCGTGCCTCATAGCGAAAACATGGTACAAGAAATATTCCGAACACTTTTCACGTAAGTAATCACAATTTTTAATTAAAGTAGAAAGTAGAGATACCTAACGCTTTTAGAAGTATAGTCGAATTTAATGATAATCTTACTGATATTATAAATGCGAATGTTTAGACGGATGGATGAATGGATGGATGGATGGATGGACGGATGGATGATGGTTTGAAGGTATCCTCGGAACGGCGCAACGGATCTTGATGAATTTTTTAAATAAAAGTTTATTTTTAATTCATAATATTATATGAGATAGCATAATCAAATTCTTAAATCTATATATCTATCTATATATATAAAAGAAAGTTGTGTTAGTTACACCATTTATAACTCAAGAACGGCTGAATCGATTTGACTGAAAATTGGTGGGCAGGTAGCTTAGAACCAGGAAAAGGACATAGGATAATTTTTACCCCGTTTTCTATTTTTTTTTATTCCGCGCGGACGGAGTCGCGGGTTAAAGTTAGTAATAAATAAATAAAGTAATGCATTTATCGTATCAAATATAACCTTGTGAGAAAACATCAGTGATAAGGATTAGACGGTTAATTAATTGCCTTGAAATGTTATATATAAAGTTCGTAAAATTATGCAAATAATTGTGTTGACAAGTGTCCTATATCAAAGCTAGTCATAGTATCCCTTGAGAATCTCTATGCTTTCATACAAATTACATATTCTGTGGGGTATACCCTTGTGATTTCAAATAACTGTATTTCATACTACCTTAGTTGACAGGATTGGTGTTAGATTTTGTGGATACTGCAAATAGATATAGTTCGTATGAAAATGTTGTTGTTTTATCTATATATATATATATATATAAAAGAAAGTCGTGTTAGTTACACTATTTATAACTCAAGATCGGTCGAACTGATTTAGCTGAAAATTGATGGGGAGGTAGCTTAGAACTAGGAGACGGACATAGGAACTTTTTTATCTTGCGTGCATTTTTTTTTATTCCGCTCGGACGGAGTCGCGGGTAAAAGCTAGTTTTTAATAGTTTTTTGTTTTATTGTCTACAACCAGAATTGGGGTAAACAGGACTGTTGTGCGATTGAAACATAGCTGAAAAAGTACTAGGACCTCATAAAATATAGAAGTGGAATGGTATGCGTGGTAGCGTTTAGAGTAATTGCTTTGGTTATTGCTTCATTCGTTATTCTTCTCAGTTTATTCACAAATTTCTCCTTTTATTATTAGGAATCTATGTTATTAAGTTTTTTGATTGTTGGGAATGTTTATTATTATATGCATAATGATTATGATTTGTCAATCTACTTAAAACAATTTCAGAATGCCTTTGACGAAAGTCCTCAAAACGGAGCCGCTACAACATACAATATACGATTCGGCGCATCGCCTTGGTGTGTTGTTAGAAAGCTGTGATATCTATAAATGTCCGTTGTCGCTAGTGGACTGGGCACAAGGCTACTACAACGCCCCCGCGCCGCAAATCGACACTGCGAGAAGTCCTTGGGCTTTATTCAGTAGTAATTTTGGTTGATTTATTTTTACGATTTAAAATTAATTTACAAGAAATTTATTGTTATTAATACATATTTCCATTGTACTTGATATTTAATTTACTATTATTATTATTATTTTATTTTGAAAATAATACTGTCTTAATTATATATTTATTTATGGATATATGGATATTGAAATAAAACAAACATTTTATTATTAACGCATAACATTTAATATTTATAGTTTATGTTATAATACATTTCAATATTAGCAATAAGAATTGTGTATTCATAGTAATACGTGTTAGTGCTTCGATTTTTAAATTAAATATAACATTACAAAATGGAACTTATATTTAAAAACTTATTCTACCTTTATATATATTACGTGTACTTAATTAAGTTTTAATTCTATAACCATATATATAAGGTCTTATATTATTTATTTTATATGTTCATAGAATTCCGTAAATCATTGAGCTATATCGTGACTTATTTATTAAATTATTAAATACATATAGCGTCGTGCATTAAACTTAATAACATTTACTGGCATATTATTTTTACCATGATACAAATAATTATGGAATGAACAAATATTTAATCTATATCTATCACTAAGTTTTTTTTTACCTATTGAATTATTTTTATAGATTATTATTTTGTTTATAATAACCTTATACGTATATTAAAATAAATTTAGGATTTTCACTTCCGTATTACTAATATTATTATTTATTACTTTGTATAATATAATTAATGTGGTGTTCGTTCGCGTTTTGTCATTTTCACTGATCGTTTTATTTTTAAATAATCGAAGACAATAAATTTGAATGAAAACGAAAGATTAGGTATCAATTTCATCAATCAAATCAATTCATACGAATAACATTGAATTTAAAAATTAATTTGAAAAAATAATAATAGTAATAAGCAATGTTAATAATATTACTTTAAATGAACCTCTAATTCCATTTGCAATTTCAACAGATAATTAAATAAATTTATCAATTATCAAAAAGTTCATCAACAGTTCAAATGTTCAACATCATTATGTTGTAATTGTCATACGTTAAAATTGAATAACACGAAATAATAACATAGTTTGAACTGTCAAAATTGCAACTGTCAGTCAGTCGTAACTTCATACAGAATAACAACCGAAATTATATAAACAGTTTAAGATAATGTCGGAATTTACAGAATTGAATTTCGAATAACACAATTCCACGCATTTGAACATTCGATGACATTAACTGTGTGTACCAAATATGTTGAAATTTTGAATAATTGATTGATCGCTGCTCATTGTTTAGTTTTGGGACAATTTTTTATTAAATATGTTAAATATTATAGCAAAAGTCAAATTAAATTTTCAAAAGACATTTTTTTAATCTATGTTAACAAAATTGCTTAGTATTTAAAACTATATCACGTATTAAGCCTAAAATTTATTGTCTTCAATTTTTTAATAAACAAACGTCGTTACTCGTGACTAGAAAGATAAATCAAGAATCATAACTAACCAAAATTCTATATCTAGTAGAGGACATTACATGCTAATAATTATACAAGACGAAATTTTGAAACATACATTCAATCTTAACCTACACAGTATGTGCCATTTAGGCAACAGTTAAATAATAAAAAAATTACAATTAATTACACGATATTTTGTTAATTTGCCAGTACGATCGCTTAACCAGACACAAATAAAGGACATTCGCAATATGTTTAATTACTCCAATTTGATGGAAAATCTAGTATAAATGACCATTCTCATCAAATAGGAGCGTACTTAAGAACTTAGATGTAATACTAATAAAATAAGGCACGCAGAAAGTCTAGAAAAAATCATTGATAACACTGAAACTGACTAGAGAATGAATTCAGGACATCACTGAAAAATAAATCATTTGACATGTAAAAGAAAAATATTGATTAAATTGAAAAAAAAAACAATTAAATATTAAATAACATCAGTCTGGTTTATTATTCTTTTATCTAACTTTGAAATTAAATGGAATTTCTTTGTATTTTTAAAATTTTCATTAAATTGATTAAAATCACTAAAATAAAATTATAAGATTGAAACAGAAAAGATAAGGGTTAAATGGTATTAATTAATTTTGTATTTACATCTAATCGTGTTGGAAGCTCAACGCAAATTTCGTGTGTATCTACTTATTATTACAAATATTATACTTAATTTATCAATAGACTGAGTAGTTTTATATGAAGATGAAGTAAAGAAAATTTGTAAAATTAATTAATGAAATGATTGTTTAAAAACATAATATATATTATTTACTTTTCATTGTAATTATATAAATGAATAGCAAACTTGAAAAGGAAAAATAAATGTTGAAAAGAATCTTACGTCACTTTTGGAAGACGTTTGATTAAACATTCAAATACGCCTAACTTACATAGTTATCCGTAACTTTAAAGAGTTATTTAATTATTATTATGAATATTATAAGAGAAATATAAAAAAAATAAAATAAGAAGATGACAAACAATCGACACCGTGCAAAAAACAAGATTCAGAAAGTGCTATTCAAGAGTACTATACGAAATTCTATATTTCGATGAACCTAATTATAAAGCGTTACGGATTATCTGTCGATTCCATTACAAAATAAATCTTATAATTACGATAATTATTAAAAAGAAAAAACAAAAGAAAATATATTAAAAAGAGTTGAAAATAAATCAAATAATTTATTGCTTTTTTATTTTCTTTTTAATGGTCAAAGAAAAAGATAAGATAATGTTTACTAAGAATACACTACGAATCTACTTTAGCACTAAAGGTATTGTGAAAGGAACGTAGAAAAATAACTTGTCAATTTAATATTATTTAAATTTCTATGTTGATCAGTTATATTTACACGTCAACATTTCGGTTAAGTTGATTTCTTAAAATTACTGACAGCCATGTGATAGCTGACTATGAGTTTGCAGTCCCAGCACACGATCTAGATAAAAATGCTAAGAACATCATGATTAAAGCAATTGAACTGAGACTTAAAGAAGAATCAGTAAAAACTAATACAGTAACAATTGACAGGGATTTAATTGAAAAAGTAAAAGTGAAAATTTGAATTAACATTTATTATCAGCGACATAAAAAAAAACAAAACTAAATTAAAAAAGTTAAAGAAAGTCACGGCGTAATACTAGATGAAATTAGTAGGAAAAATAAAATAGTCAAGATGCCGTAACAAATTTATCAAACATCGTGCTTTCGAACTGACTCATTCGTCGACTAACTCTAAAAACACTGAGAAGCTAAATATAACTTATTATTATTCTTAATTTGTACCTAACTAACTTAAATAACTTATTCTTAATGAAACTAGCTTCTTGAATTATTGTTAAATTTATTTATCTATCTACAACATACATGACAACACTACTACTTTCTCTTACCCGTTTATCACCCGAAACAAACTTATAGACATCTTGTCCCTTCATTTTACAATCATTGAACAACATAATATAGAGTAAATAACATACAACTAGAATCCAAAAAGTGAAACAATAAAACATAGCGTCTTTTAGACAACAATTTTACAACAACCAAGATTACAAATCACAGAAATTATACTATTTTGAGCAATATAACTGGAAACAAATGACATCAGAGTTGACCAAAAAATATAAAAAAGAAGAGAAATAACCAAGAAAATGTGGAAAAAAAATCTTGCATTCATACATTAATATACTGTCATTAATCGTTGTATTGACTCAGCTCATCCAGTTGTAACAAATCTAACATATTATTCTAATTATATTCAGACATGTTTAAAAAACGGACCATCCGAACAATCAAATACATTCACATAGTTGGCAAACTTCATACTGTAGAAAAATTATTACTAATTTCCTTTCTTATTGATATTTAAATTTGAAATCCACGGCAAACATTTCCAAACTTTCGTAACCAAATTTATCCAACAATCCCTCTAAACGAATTAACCTAACGTGGCATTAGAAAATCTAACTATTTTATTATTATTTGCATATAAAAATAACAATAGAACGATTACAGCTAGCAAATATCTACAATAAAAATTTTGGATAACCACGGAATAGTGAGGGAAGCTTGTGTACTTAAAATTTACTTTACTTCATAAATATTATATTTCTATATTGGTGTATTTCGGTGCGTGCAAAAGCACATTCCTACTTTCATCATTTAAAACTTTATTCTTTATAAGAAACGTGAACAATTCCATCCAATAAATCCATCGAAGGCTATAATATAGAGGCATGAGGCCTTTAAACTGCGGAACCGTGAGTGTATTCGTAAGAGACGTATTGACGATGAGCTTGTGATCATTGACCACTCTAGGCTGAGCTATCGGTTAATCGTGCGCCTCATTTATCACTGTTCACGTGGCATATATCTTACTGAGATGGTTCCGTTAATCCATTGAACATGTTGCATTTCCAGCTAGTATTCAGTTCAGTAAACATTTACGGTACTACCAAATAATTTATATCTTTCAACCTTTAGCGAGCGTTATTATTCACTTAAGTGACATCTGTTTTTTTTTTTTGCTTTTTAATCAATGGTTTTATGACATGATTTCTAATCTTAACTAGCCAGTATATGCAACCCCGTTGATATAAATATGTACACATTCAGTAACACTTATAAGTACCAAGTGAATTCAGACGAAACAGTTTGATTCAATTTTTTTTAATACAACCATCCCTGTTTTCCTAACTGCTCGCTGTGGATTTCATTTCAATATGACTGACATTCCAATTTACCTAAGTTATTATCTAATAGACATTATCATGTATTACTTTGACATATTATTAACGCGGCTCGAAATATTTATTTATTACCAAAAAAAAAGGCTACAATTCCCATATAAATTGGGTTTTAAATCGATGTTATATATAAGATGTGTTATGTATATGTAAAATTGTTTTGAAGTAATGACAAGATGCGTACACTACGCGATGTATTATCTTCAACTACGCACGATAACGAGCGAAATCAAATATCTATTTTACAATGATTCTAATCTAGGCTTAAAATAAATATATCCAATTCGTTAATATCTAAATTCATCAACCTTTAACAATTTATTATCTACTTCATGTAGTGGTAAAGTGCCGAAGTGAGTAAAGACATTACTATCGGTGAAGATCGTGAAAATATAAACGAGGAGATACTTGTGTACTAAATTTACCCTGTATTCTAGGATTATAGTGAAGTAACTGGTAACATTAATTTTACGGAAGTGTCTGACGTAATGAACTGCGTTAAGCGCGTTAGTATGTGATTTCAGTCGTTGCTTATTAGGACAAGCTTTTGTATTAATGTAAATTTCACTTTATATAATCAAGCAAACTTCGAAAGTATCAGAATTGTTAGCATTTAGAAATAAAAGTCAGTTGTGAGCCAAGCCAGACGGCCGGAGTAGACGCGGAGAAGTAACGGGCAATATTTGGCACACCATCAAAAAGAAAAAGAAAATTAAATAAGTTATCAAAACTATCTAAGAATATCGAATATTATAAAAATGCTATACAATTGGCAGTCAATTGTTTTCACGAATATTTCTATTTAAAGAATATCACACCACCCGAACTCTATCGGCTATTTTGGCATTATGATAAGTGTTATTCTTCGCATTATAAATGACTAAACCTTTAGACCTATTTACTTCTAAACTCCTTATTACTTTCAATACAACTACAGGGAAATAATTATCTCAATGAATCGATATTGTCCTTATGATTTTTACGCGAGTAAGTAGTTTATAAAATATTAAATGTATCGTTCAAAGTCTCTTACCCACGTTACATCTACAATGTCCCGCTCTCATTGAGGACGTTTGAATGAAACTATTTTATTTATATTTGATTACCTAAAATTACGAAATTGAGCTCGATTTTATTCGAAGTAAACCTTATTGTAATTTATTATAATTAAACCTTTATAATGCTGTAGACAAATGAATATAAATTGGAAACAAAACAACTTAATATTAAATCTGTACAATGTTTGTGCGCTCGTATTAAAATATACCAGATAAACACAAGTAAATAAATACACAATATCAATGAGAGTTCGCATAAAATATAAATATAAAAACGGCTGAAACGTCAACACAATACGGCTATAGTTTGAGGTTTCTGCGTTCACATTTCGACTATCGACGGACACAGTCTCGAAAAATTGAAGTTTTTTTTTTGTTATATAAAAAAGACGGTTACGGACACACTCGCGGCGTTATGACGTCCCGCAGCGCACCGGGCGCTTGGCACCACACTGAGCACAAAACGTTCTCGCCACACAGTTCCCCGCTGGGAAGCTTACATTGATCATCCATGCCACCACATCACTATAAGCTCCCAGAACGTCTTCGGCGGCGAGTGGCCGAAGACGTAAGACGAATTTCAGAGACCCGGGTCACTTTCGGAGCCCATCTTTAGCAACTCCAATTTCTTCTTCGCAATCTTCGAATAGAGAATGTCGATAGGTTTGGAGTTGTCGTAAAATGTTGGGGCTCTGAATATAATGAGTGCGGTACCCAGAACGCATGCTATCGTGAAGGCGAATAGAAAAATTCTATCTAACACCATTGCGACGTACTTCCAGTCATCTTCCACCTGCCAAATATCAAGATTACATTGTAAAGTGACAGTTTTTACTTCTTATTTAACCAAATATTAATGAATACTTACACTTTCAAATTTATCCTTATTTTTAACATGTTGAGCTATAAACCTGGAACCTTCTATTGTTTTTTCCATTTCTCTTACAAAAGGTTTCTCTAAAGAAGGACTACTGTCGTCTAAGTCTAGTCGGCAGGGTGAGCCTGGTGACGGTGAGAATAGCTCATCATCGCCACCAGGGGGCGGCGGCGGGGAGGGCGGCATGCCGGGTAAGTCATACTCCTCGCATCCCCACTCTTTATATTTCCCGTCCAATTCGTCAGCGCCAAATACGTCAGTCAAAACCTTAAAATAATATAACAGTTTTAACGATCAGGTTTTATCTCATAACAACCATATTTAAAGATGTTTGTTACAACAAGCACTATTTTAAAAAGAAATATTGGATATTGCGAGATAAAGTTGAAGAAGTGAGGATTAAGGATCGGGCGAGGCGTTTGGAAGTGTGCTGCCGTGGCTTAGCCAGTACACAATTAGGTTGGAGTGGAAGTTTCGGTTTCTGTCCGTGAGCCGGCTCGTATATCGCCCGATCCGTCCGCAGCCACGAGGGGAACATAAATAACGTGGTCCGCGCTCGCTCGTTAAGCCCCGACGGCGTTGAGTAATAAAGGAAAATCGAAATGGAATGAAATTGGGTTGGAAGCGATATTTTCACGATACACATAGTACAATGGGTTTAAAATATTGTTGAAAGGAGCTTTTCCATGTTTAGATCGGACGGCAATTAAAAACGTTATTGTTGTGGCTGTTTCACGTGACTTTCATATACATTTGATTTTTGTTATTGAATTGAATTCAAAAGATACTGAGTTTGCTTAATGTCATTAATTTGTTTCCAGTACACCAACGCCTGATACATAAAACTAACAATTAGATGATTTGTAACTGGTTATCTCTTACCTCTGTTGGTTTATCATTATCATCATCGTCGGGTTTTTCGGGTCTTTGGATACATAGTATTCTTGGTAAAAACTCAATAAAGACTTTTCGTACCCACGGTGCCATGTGATGTGTAACAGGAGATCTGAAGTTAACATTTAGTACCACAATCGTAACAACTACTGACAGAGTGACTAGCATCATTGTAAACAATAAATACTTCCCTAATAACGGAACAGTAAGTGATGTTGGTGGAATAATTTCTGCTAACAACAAGAAGAACACTGTCAGAGACAGCAATATGGATATACAAAGAGAAATCTTTTCTCCTGAATCTGATGGTAGGTAAAAGACTAGGACCGATAGAAATGATATTCCTACACAAGGAATAATTAGATTGACAGTATAGAAGAGGGTTTTCCTCCGTAGAGTGAGGTTGAAAATAATGTCAGGGTAAGGTTCTTCGCAGCAAGAATAGAACTTTTCGTTCCTTGTCGCCGGCACTCGCATGATGTCCCATTCCACTGAGATATAGTATTCTGATAGATCAATGCCCATTGGTATTTGGTCAGAGTCCGGCGTCTGTTTTAAATGTCTTAGATCCACCTGAAATCAGATCAAGTATTAAGAAGTATCATCATATACTATCGTAGACAATCAAAATTATTAAAGTAGAATGAGTTTATGTGAGGAATCAAATAGATTTTATTTAAGGATATCCTAATTAAGGCATCTTACCATTTACGCCAACCTTCACGCCATTTATTACTATCTCGAACAAATATCTAACGTAGCAGAGTGGATAATAAAGAAACAAACCCTATTCAACTCTAAAGCAAACTATATAAGGCGCAAATGTAAACGTTATTTCTATGTGGAAGCTAGAACCGCACTGATTTATTGGCTTCCTTAGTCGGATTGATGGGTTCGTCTTTTTTAAGGCCCTCGGCTGTAAATTCAATTCCAAAGTTTTTATCACATCCCATTTCTCGTTGCTAACTATCTTATATATTTTTTTCGTTTATTGAGAATCTGACAATTTTTTAAGTACCGTCTTCAGGTGTCCTACGTTTACATTACCAATTTACAAATTTATGAATGTCATTAATTCATCATTGAGTAATAATTTTGTATGACCTATATTATCTTGACTTGTTATAGTTTAGAGGGATGTAATTGATTACAGAATTATAAGATGTTGTTGGTAAAACCGTGTATAAATATCTCATTGAATATTTGCACAAAAGATTAGACGTGAATTTCACTAAACTTCTAATATCTTTGCTGTTACTTATTTTACTGACCGTATAGCCATCGTAACTCCAGGAACCGAACTTCATGAAGCACGTCTGCTCGTCAAATGGAAAGTATTCAACGTCAATCTCACAAAAAGACTTGTAGATAGCGGGCGGCTTCCAGACGACTTTGCCGTCGTGGTGGAGTATCGCCTTCGTCATTATTGTTACTTCGTAGTTACCATCGGCGCTGAAACAAAACTTACTGTTAATAAAAGTTATGTATGTCTGTGCTTACCATAATTTTCTTGACCTGTTACATATTATTATTACATACAACAATAATGTTGTTACATTAATGAGATTTAATGCGCTTGCTTAATTCAGACCTAACGTATTGATGTCGACACACCGAGTGGTTAAGCGCTCGGCTGATTCTGTAGTAACGCAGATCGCTTGCTGAGTTTGACAGCGTGGATTAAAGTGATTCATTGGAATTAGAGTTTGTGTTTCTGGTAATCTCTTAACGGTTGAGATTATATGACAAATATCATATCGCTGTTTGACAAGGAAATAGTGCCTTATGTAAGATTGAGTGTATTGACATGAATGATTGCTTATTAACTCAAAGTACTTCTAATATTTTATGTATAAAATTTGGTTAGTATCATATTGTTCTTTAGTAGCTGCGGTTCTCATGGTGTTGACCATTTGCTTGCCAAATCTCTATTGATAGTTGTTAGTATTTTAAATTTTTATTTAATATCTGTTAGATTGTAAATATGCAGTTCAAAATAACTAGTGTTTCTTTAAAAATATCTCTAAATAAGTTTAGATAAATGCGTTTGATAATTTATGTATGCAGAAAGAATACTAACACAAAATATACATAAGTAACTGTCAATCATAAAACACAAAATATTTCAGCATCCCCGAAGACGAGGCCACTAAAAGCTTTGTCGTTATCAACTTTCTCACATTCATGAAAATTGTCCCGTAAAATATATAGGTTGTTGTTATATTCCATTACGTTTACATGACGCCATTAAAAATAAACTTTGTACAGAATATTTGCGGTGAAAGCTTTTAGGGAAGTCACAGGTGCATTATACGGCAACCTTTATCCGCTTAAATTTAAAAATATCACTGACACATTAAGTAAGATCTTGCTTTTCTACTTTTAATATATATTACAACATTATTTTTATTTTTATTATCGCCGTTAAGATTTTTATCCGCAACTTTAACTAAAATAAAAATCTACTAGTCTTCTAGTTATTTAAAAAAAACAAAAAAATGGGACCCATCTGCAAGCACTTCCTTTCGATCAAAGTAATTTTTATCAAAATCGGACCACCAGGGACACACATAAAAAAAATACAGTCGAATTTATAATCTCCTTCTTTTTGAAGTCGGCTAAAAAAGAGTATGAGCTTGACAGGATCCTATGGATTTGTTGTACTGAAAAAGAGCAAGAGGTGCCTGCTTCTCTGTTTATTAATGGATTATCGATAACCTAGATCCAACATTAATCTCATATAATGATGGCTTTCCGATTATAAAGTCTGAACAAATCAATTGAGCATTTGCCTAGAAATAATAAAGGAGAGATACCTTATAAAAATAAAGACATGCGTATGACTTGTGGTAGCATAGCAGGAAACCTTTAAAATACTGAGCAATCGTGTACTACTCCCGAGGGATTCTACCACACTCGTCGTAGGAAGTGAATGTAATAAAATTTCTGACAAAATGGATATATGGAAAATTTATTTTGTATTTATTCACGCAAGAATGTATCGCCTATTGATATTTCTACAGCGATATAGTCAATATTGAACGGTTTTAGAATATTATACAGACATTTACATTTACAATTTACATTTACATTTATAGACATTTACATTTACAAGATTGTACATTTATATACACCTTATTGAGTCAATTTCATCAACGAAAATTGATATTATAGAAAACTTTACAACATAGAATATAAGTTACCTTTATTACTACATAAAAAATAACAACATAATATTTACTTCTGTACTTATTAATACTTTATTACGGATATTTATCAAATGTTATAGATATCTAGGTGATAGTCTAATATTAAACTTAATTGAATTTGTATACTATTTCAGTCACCAAATCCTTAAGCAAAATAAAATTATTTACAAATACGAGTATTAACTAGCTATCGCCCGTGACTCCGTCCGCGCGGAATTAAGTAAGTAAGTAGCCTTTGTGTACTTCCAGTCTATGATACGTTGAGATGTTCTGAAGATACCTTCAAACAAACATCCATCCATTCATCTATTTAAACATTCGCATTTATAATATTAGTAAGATTAGATACATCTGTTAAATGACTTTCATCTTTATTGTTATAATCTTGTAACAGTTTATTCCTTGGTTACTATCTAGGTACTATTTAGAAGCTTGCACTTATAGCCTTCCACATGGGCAACGTTGTGCGCATACTGTCTCTTGATGTCATTCTATTCGTTCAAGTTACGACCTTACAAGTTACTTTTTAAGGTGTAAAATCGTTTGAAAGATATCAAATATGCATAAAACTGCGATGAACTGCTGTTGATAATGGGTGACTTTGCAAATATTTGATGCTTAAAATAGACGTGTCACGTGAACATAGTTGCAATATTATGTAGGAAAATGAACAAAAATGATAAGATGACAACAAGATATAAATTTTGGCTTTGGAAGCTTGAAAGTCAATCAATAGTTTAGAAATAAGTGACGGGAAGTTATTGACCATTTCGGATGTTCCATTCTAAAATTATTTCCCTCTATAAAATGATACTTCTTATATAAAATTCTCGTGTCACAATGTTAGTTACCATACTCCTCCGAAACGGCTTGACCGATCGTTATGAAATTTTATATACATATTCAATAGGTCTGAGAATCGGCTACTATCTGTTTTTCATACCACTATTAAGTTTTTTTTTAACTGCGCGCGGACGGAATCGCGGGCGACAGCTAGTCTCTTTTATAAGCAAATTAAACAGACTAATATTTTTTCTCCAAATGCATGCGAAGTCATTGCTTTGACTTAATCATATAATGTTTGAGTTTCAAAAACCTTTAATTTATTTTAATAAGTCAAAGTGAAAGATGATAATATTTGCAACGAAGTCACGAATAAAAATGAGGTCAAACGTCTCTGTTCTCAGTAAGATGTTAGTTAGATAAAGTCGCCGGGTCGACGTAATGTGGAATAATGGGGCGACTCTCTAGGATATAAGGAGATAAGACGGCCACTAAATAGAATCAGAGTTTATAGGACTTTGTAAGGAAACTTAGCACTTATTGAAAGAAATGGAGCTAGTTTAAAAAACTAGGGACAGATGGGGACACTTTCTTTGGAAACATTTAAATATTGTTTTCTGAATTTGTTTGTTATTAGATTAATGATTATTAAGTTTTATTTTATTTGATAATTGTTTATTTGGATTTATTAAATACATGTCGGCGTATCCGCCAAAGTCAAATGACTGGTTGACTTTTTCAGCCAAGCGAAGCGTCACTGTCGATGGTTGTGAGGGCGGCCATTGAACAGTGTTGTTCGAGACGGCGCCCGCGCACCACGCTTGCGACGAATCGCTTAGCATCTAATTAACAATTAAAATCTAGCGCTTAATTAAGTTGGTGTCGCATTGGTTAGACACTACAGTGTTCATTCCACTGTGTATTTTTAGTTACCTAACCCTTATTAAACAACTGCGATTGCAACAAGGACTCGTGATCTGTTCACACCCACCTGCCGACATACCCGCTTTTATACTCGCACAATATGATTTCTGATGAAGGCCCTCCTGCCCCTTCATCAGAAGTGGGATATGCCTTTCAGCCCACTATCTGCTTTCCAAATTACTTTATAAGAGGGTGAAAAAAACAAACGGCTGTTAATCGAATCTCTTGCGTTTTTAATTAAAATTTGCTCGGGATGCATAACCGGTTTAGATCGCGTAGCAGGTCGGAAGGTACTCCACCTCTGCGAACAAACGAGTCTCGCAAGAGGAGGCGTTGTGCCGGTCGTAATAGGGATACGTCTACGTCTAGTGATAGTGATAGTGAACGATCTTCGGTGCATAGTCGAAAACGTTATCCGAGTCAGATCCATTTATGTTGGATGACTTGTCCTGGATGCCTTGCAAATTGTGGTAAGACGATTATTGTCGTCCGAGTTAGAGCCCTTTAAGTTGGTCGACTTGTTCTGGATGCCTTGCAGATTGTGGTAAGACGATTATTGTCGTCCGAGTTAGAGCCCTTTAAGTTGGTCGACTTGTTCTGGATGCCTTGCAGATTGTGGTAAGACGATTATTGTCGTCCGAGTTAGAGCCTTTTACGTTGGTCGACTTGTTCTGGATGCCTTGCAGATTGTGGTAAGACGATTATTGTCGTCCGAGTTAGAGCCCTTTAAGTTGGTCGACTTGTTCAGGATGCCCTGCAGATTGTGGTTAAGACGAATATTGTCGTCCGGGTCACATCCACCAAAGGATTGACCTGTCCAATAGTACCGATTGTGAACAGTTAACCTACATGCTGTTGAGTGACAAGGCGGTGTCATCTGACTTAATTGTTACGAGACGCTCGCCTTAAGTCTTAAGTATCATATGAGGATTGTAATGAGTAGTCCGTCAGGATGCCGAACGGAATAGGTACAACTGCAGTTCATTGTTTCAGAGAATCGCCCGAGGACGGTCGAATGTCAGTCCGGCCGTGTCGGCGTATCCGCCAAAGTCAAATGACTGGTTGACTTTTTCAGCCAAGCGAAGCGTCACTGTCGATGGTTGTGAGGGCGGCCATTGAACAGTGTTGTTCGAGACTGCGCCCGCGCACCACGCTTGCGACGAATCGCTTAGCATCTAATTAACAATTAAAATCTAGCGCTTAATTAAGTTGGTGTCGCATTGGTTAGACACTACAGTGTTCATTCCACTGTGTATTTTTAGTTACCTAACCCTTATTAAACAACTGCGATTGCAACAAGGACTCGTGATCTGTTCACACCCACCTGCCGACATACCCGCTTTTATACTCGCACAATATGATTTCTGATGAAGGCCCTCCTGCCCCTTCATACATCTGCAATGCTTTTTTATAAAAGGACAATTACTTTATAGTTATGAGCTTGTCGATTTAACCATATAGCTTTTTTTATATACAGAACTAGCTGTCGCCCGCGACTCCATCCGCGCGCAATTAAGAAAATCTTAAAAATAACCTATGTGTTCTTCTGTGTCAAATTTCATCAAGATCCATTGAGCCATTCCGATGATACCTTCAAACAAACATCCATCTATCCATCCATCCATCTAAACATTCACATTTATAATATTAGTAAGAGAAGGGGGAAAATGCGGAGGGAACACCGTGGTTATCATGTACGCCTATGGACATATGTAAAACGAGAGGAACTGCAGATGCGTTGGCAGCATTTCAGATACAGACGACAGACCATTTCACAACGCGGTCGTCTGTGACTTGAATTTCCTCAAGAAACACACCTTTCTAGTTTTTAGCAATACGAGATGTTTATTCTGTGTAATGGTTTAGGCCAATTCCATAATTTGAAAGCTATCATAAAATTGGCTTTGGCTTTAACCGGGTATAGAGTTCGTTTGTTCGTGAAGGCTTAAGGCAAAAAATATGGACGCCAATGCAGTTATCCGCAAAACATCGATCACCCGACGTCAAACTAAGCTATGCTTTAATATGATAAATTCATTTTTTATCTCTCCATTACAGTGATTCATTTTACTTTTAGCATTGACTGAACATTTTATGTTAAATTATTTTAATTTGACTAGACTAGATAGTTCCATTTCTAATATAATTCCTTCGAACTTTATGTAAAATTTCGTAAATTAATTTATTAAAATTTAATCTAAATATTCAACATGTGAGCACTTAATTTTCGGAGCAATATAATAATTATTCAGTAGCTTACTAAGGTCTTCCATACAAGGATTGCTTTAAGTATTTGGCACCGTCTGTTCAGTCATCGTAAGACCGCTTGCACGTTGTACGGCAAGAACTACAGATCGTGTATAGCGATCTTCAACTACTGATTGCCCCAATCCAATAGTTTTAGCTTGTTTTTTCAATGACTTTAGATGAGGAAAATACTTACTTGTTATAAAGTACGATATCCGGCAGCCAAATATGTTCAGAAGGCACGTGCAGCGTGTCCACTCCCCCGTAGTCGTCCGGGTTCCACTTCAGCTTGTAGTCATTCCATTCCTGACAACATTAAATATATTTAACCTTTTGTGACTACTAACTGCGCAGGCGCATCAATCCAACGTGGGATTTGGTACCCGACAAAATAGAACGCCTATAACTATGATGAATTTATATACTTTGTAAGCTTACTCTTGTACAAAATATTAAGAAACAATAGAGTATGTATGAATATTCATTAGGCAATTCCCAACACGTGTATGTAATCCGGTATGATGAGAGTAATTAATGGATTTCTGTCAGTAAAATTTACGTAATTCGATATAAAACTCATTCATAAAGTTAATCAAGATGCCAACGCTCTTTGTAAATTATTAAAAAGTAAGTAATGTAATTTAAGTTGTGGAAGAGAAAACTAATAAGTGTTTACTTTGTATTTGAAATAAAATTGTGGGCGGAAAAAATAATTATGCTAAAAATTACTACAAGTTATATGTGTAGATATTTTTAAAATATATTCAGAGAATATACGACATTGACTTTTCAAATGAAAGATGATGGTATTACAATAAAAGGTAATTAACCTTTGATATAAAAATTACAGGCGAATCAGTAAAATTCCCTTGATGTTTATATCAAAAGTATCAAGAATTGTAATCCATTTACAAACGAGGAAAATACAGATCAAAAAAATTAAGACGTTTAACATCAAAGGATCATTTAAAAAGGAATATTTTCTATTTGTTTACAGAATTCTTTCTAACATTGAATTTTCATTTAAGTCCGAAATTCGTTGGAGCGATCTTAAAGGCATTCTTAAGTAAGAGTTTTTGCCGAAGGGCGCATAAAGTGGAGACCGTTTGCTAGAGCCGTGGTTAGGCGTCGGAAATTGCGGTGTCTTATTAGTTTCCGGCCTCGGGGTCTGTCAATTGGAAGGCAGGGTCTCTAAGTGAAAATAGACTTGGCCATTTTTCGTTTGCGTTTGGTACCAACAGAGGTCGCTCTTTGTCTTAAATCGGGGTTATTACGAGACTTTCTAAAATGTTACGTAGCGCGCTTTCCCTTATATTTTAACTGTATTACTATTATTAATGTCGCTTTGATAAAAGGAAGATTGTTAGTAACAAAAGTTAGTTCAGTTTTCTAATTAAATGAGGTGTCAAATTTACTTCAATCCAATTTATTGTGAGGTAAAATTTTGACTAAATACAGCTTTATTTTGTTCTAAAACAATTTAATCGTTTAGTTAATTTTTTTTGGAGTTTATTTTGAATTACTTTTTATTAAAAATGTATGTAAATATTAAATTGAAATATGAATTAATAAATAATAATGAATTGTAATAAAAAATTACAAGTATTCTTATATAAAAATAATTTGTATGTAAATTTAAATTCTAGTATGTTTATTTAATTACATAAATCTTATTAATATTTTACTAATATTATAAATGCGAATGTTTAGATGTATGTTTGTTACAACGTATCTCCTGAACGGCTGAAATGATGTTGTTGAAATAAGGCCTAGATATAGAAAATAGTCTAGAAGAAGACATAGCTTACTAATTATGTTTTGTTTAATTCCGCACGCATGTAGTCGCAAGCAAAAGCTAGTAAAAATATAAAACTGTAATCGTAATGAAGTAACATCAAATAAATAGACAACAACACTGAGAGAAAATTCAATATCTCTGAAGGGCTTCTTTGTTACAAAAACAATCAAACACGATCTCAAAAGGATTGATTTCACAATTGTTTTGTAAAGATCAAATTTTATTAATAAATATTTATAGTGTATAAAATATTAAGTGATTTCTTGGAATCATTTAAAATACTTTTAACCAATTTGTAATAACAAGATGGTCTTAAACTTTATTCTCTTTGTTTAAATTGTTTGCATTAACGTCATATTTTTGTGATAAACTAGCTGTTGGCCGCGACTCCGTCCGCCCGGAATTAAAAAAATGTAATAAATAGCATATGTATTCTGCCAGACCATGTTCTTTGCAAAATTTCATCAAGATCCGTTGAGCTGTTCTAGAGATACTTTTAAACATCCATCCATCCATCTAAACATTCGCATTTATAAAACATATTAGTAAGATTAAATTCTTTCTTTACCAATTCATGCAACGGAAATATAAAACATTTTGTTAATTTTTAATTACTTATTAGTAATTAAAGTTATTTGATACTTTTATAATTGCAAGGTTTAATTTTAATAATTATTTTACTATAATTTAGAGCGTCGGTGGCTCAGGGGTTAAGCACTTGACTTATAATCTGCAGGTCCTGGATTCGGATCCCGCCATGTAACAATGTTTTTTCGATTTTAGATTTACATATGTACATTTATCCGACGTTCTTACGATGAAGGAAAACGTCGTGATGCAACCTGCACATATCTGAGAAGAAATTCAATGATATGTGTGAAGTAAACCAACCCGCACTTGGCCAGCGTGGTTGACTATGGCCTAGTCACCCCTAATTTAGGGTAGACCCCGAGCCCCTCATTGAGGACGTATAGTGAGCTAATGATGAATGAATGAATGATAGTAGGTATTTAATTTACATTTTACTATTAACGTGAAATATACTCACGTAAGTACTCAAATACATTGTATATTAAACAGCATAAGAATTTGTAAAATTGTAAATAAAATGTATTCTGGAGCGTGGACACTTAAAAGTTTAATCACGTCAAAATTAAAATTCTAAGAAACGTAATCAGAATTAGATTCCAAGTTTCCAAGGGAATTAAATTGCGAGACAATTTGGCTAACACAACAGTCTCGTGAAATGTCTAAAACAAAACTGAACCGCTAACAGCCACAGTATGGAAACTCAATTATGATTTTGGCAAGCTCAGTAGGTCGTGTTAGACATAATTACAATTGCTTAAACTCAATTAAAATTTTGTCTACACTGACTTCACTCGCTGGGAATTTGTTGAATAAAATTTGTAAATAATGAAGCGTCATAGTTAAGAGTTCGTGACGTTAACAAATTGCATTTATCACGTCATATAGTTCTACTAAAATAAAAAATACAAACTAAGTAATAAATTTTACTTATTTTTTTTAAGTTATTTATGAGGCTTTGTCGTAATGCGACCATGACGCCCCTTAAGCCTTCCGATTAATACACATTACATCTAATCATCTACATTGTTTTTAAACATATTTCGGTCAACTTAAACATCATCCTGGCCTCGTCAGAAGACGGGTTTATTTATTTATGGTACCTTTATTTTATAGACGATAAATGAACAAAGATAGATTAATTACGTTAACATTAAGTTAACTACTTCTGTGAAGAATACGATTGGTATGATCTTCAAAATGCTTAGGCTATAGAAAAAAAAAATTGAACTGATATTTTACATACATACATATTCATCAATATCCTAAGTCATCTTTGAGTTGCCGTAAATTTGTAGTTTTATGGTTTACCTCGTCCACGCGGAATTAAAAAAAAACTTAATAAGTAGCAGACTATTTTCTACATCTGTGTCATCAAATTTCATCAAGATCCGTTGAGCCGTTCCGGAGATACCTTCTAACAAATATCCACTCATCAAAATTTTTGTATTTATAATATTAGTAAGAAATAACTTACCTTTTGACAGACACGAAAAGTGGTACAAAGTGACTATTTCAATATTGTAGACGTTACACTTTATATACCAAGGGAATATACCTTCGTACGTTATGTACGGCGTGTTTTTCGTCATTCCTGTTCCTTTTATGTCATAAATCATTTCTCGGTTTAACCAGACCATAGTCGAGGAATAACTCGTTATGACAGCTTGTGTCAATCAACGCATAGAAATGTACTATTGGATGTACAGCGTTTTTTTGCAAGCAATAGAATTGAAAAAAAACATGTTTAATTTTTTACTTAACATCAAAAAAGTATTTTCTTGATTAACTGTCGATGTTTTAATAACAAAATGCTTTCTGATCGGTTAACCGTTGGTTAACGAAATGAAAATCTTTGTATAAAACAGTCATCACTGTCATTATCTTTGACAAAACTAAGATAACAATATATTTTTTAACGGGGATTTTAGTCTGAGAAACCTACGGTGAATTAATTGTTTACTACTTCTACTACAGTATTCTACCTTTATATGAAGCTAGCGTAACACTCGGCATTTTACTCTCGATAGATAATATTGTACCAACATGAAAAAAAAAAATGGTTTAAATTGGCCAGAAATTGACTTCACCTCCGATAAAATCAGGTCCGTCACTGATTTGATTTTATTCTGTTTTTAAATTAATTCCAATAAATACATTTTAACTTAAAGAATTATTGTGTCCGTTAACGTTTGGCTACAGTTTGTTAACTATCATTTATCATATTATTTCTTTATATTTATCATACTTCCAACAAACATTCTTTTCTTCCTTATTTATGATGAATTATATTCCATTCTTTATCCCCTCTAGCTAGCGAATGATCAAGTTTTTCTCGCCTCAAAAAAGTAGTTGTGCGTCGTAATAAAATTGCTCAGATCCACAAAACTGACTTTATGATTTATTTATGCGGACGGGCTTGTTTCCGAACCTACGGAATGTAATCTTTCATTTCGTGAAATAAAGGGGAATAAAGTAAACAACTTAAGTTTTCTCTCACATGTGTTGACTTTCTTTAACAAAAAGTTTATGACAAGTAGCAGCCCAATTAGGTAGGTTAATGCATGGCTTAATTGGTAATACTTGGGTACAAAAATATCATATTATGTATATAAAAATCAGTTACGAATTTTTAAATTCACACAGTTCGTAACACAACTAGAGGTTTCGT
Organism: Papilio machaon; assembly: GCF_912999745.1. NCBI lineage: Eukaryota > Metazoa > Arthropoda > Insecta > Lepidoptera > Papilionidae > Papilio > Papilio machaon. The sequence goes on from NC_060005.1 coordinate 5,784,121, forward strand.
ACTATTCTGTAAGATTTAGACAGAATTTTAATAGTTTTTTTTGGTTGACAACGTGCTAGCGACCTCCTGAATTCGTCAAAATAGCGAAGGGTCGCTGCCCATATGGACATCGGAATTAGCTGATGCGTTGCCTACTTTTAACGAACAAAGGAGGAGGAGGAGGAGATACATAGTAAGACGATATTTCCCTTACTAATGCGACCTTTCCCCCGCCAAATACAGTTCTATTCCCAGACTTGTACGAAAAGGGTGGGAATTGAAAGATGACTAAAATAAGGCCTTCAGCACGAAGAAAAAGTTGTAAAAAATCTTAAATATTATAGTTTAAACACCTAATCATTATTTTGCATGATTAACTGTAAATTATCATAAATTACATCGATAACCCGAAAAAATATAATAACTGAATCAAACGCGCTGTTAGAAGTTAACTATTAAACTATTAAATAAAAAACTCTGAATTTATACATTTTTCAAAAACTTTATAAGACCAAATTCTAAAAATGTTTACTGTACCGCAAATAAAAAGAGACTTTACCACACTCACAGTTAACTCAGCGACAAATAACTGCACAGTAAAGAGACACGGAACGAAATTGAAAAGAATTACTCAGAGATCGTACACGTGTTACTTTGTTAGAGAAATTTTAACGTTTAATCTTTTTAAAGACAAGAAAATAAAATCTCCCGCCCGCATAAAACAATCGTTCGCTACGTTTCATTTTGTTTTTATTTTCAAACGAATTATTTATTTTTGTATTCGGTAAATTCGTTGAATCGAACTAGTATATTGAATTCGATACGACTCACAGTTATTTTCAATTATTAATAAATCGTACATGATACGTATATTCTGATAAAATGAATAATTAATCAAAAATATTATAACAAATTGCCTATATTTAAAATAGATGGAAAAAAAAATATTTCTTTCATTCTTAATTTGAAGACTTTTGCTGCTACATTCAGAGTTAAATGGTTGCTTTAGCAGTGCTAATTGTTGACTTTACGTACGAAATGTATGCTGAGGCCTTTAGTGAACATGTGAGCACATCAGTAGGACTGGACTATTGTAATTATTTATTTAGTAACGAATTATCCCATCACAACGACGCTCGTAAGTTACCCTAAAAGGGAAAGTAAATGGAACATATATTGACAATCTATTAGTCATGTTGAAACCTGACAAGGCGACATCGGAAAAAGGGACGTTCGGTTCCTTTCACGGCGCAGCGTTCGACGTCACAATTTCAGCGACGGCCACCATTTGTCACAGATTTGATATATTGTAGAGGCGGACGTGCCTCTATTAAGTTACCGACTTTAGTTCTTGTAACAAATTCATTATCTATTCCTTTTTATGATTTTAAAATTACATTCGAATCTTTTCGCTATTGCAGTATGGTACATAATAGTTACAGTTTTCAAAACAAAGATTAAACAAAGACAGCCATAAAGTATAACTTAAATTAATTGAACATGTTAATTGAAGGCCAAAGGCTTACTTGAATTGGTTATGAGAGAACATTTGACAGGAAAGGTTATTTAGGTATAGTCAGTATTCTTCTCCCAATCTTGTCCATCATACTCGTATTTAAGTCAACAAATCGTTTCCGTTTTATATGGGGATCGTTCTTAAGGTTGTGTTTTTATACAAAAATAATTTTTAAAGGAGGTTGGTTACTGAGACCAAAATCCACATTTAAAACAAATTGTTATCTCTGCTATCAAAAATAATAAGAACGATATGTTTTGTCAGGATTTTTGAAGGATGACGATATGTTTTATACAGGATTTTTGACCTCGGAAACGGACGATAAATAAAAGTAAATATATTAGTTATTTCAACGTCTGTAATCCGTACATTTCGCGAAGGTTTAAATTTGTTTGTCGATCACGACTCAGTTGAAAGCCCACGCCTTCGTAATTTTAACTTCGTGAACATACATAATTAATAAGATTAGGTTAACAGGCTCTACAAAGAAGTTCACGAATCGACATAATTTGTTTATCGTCAATAAAGCTTGGGAGCTCTGAGCAGAATTTGTGTTACCACTGAAGTTGAACGTGGAATATATTTTAATACATTTAAAGCAAGTATTTTAAGATAACTCCAATTACTATACAAATAATTTCTTTAAGATATTGTGTCTGTTCTTTGTCGTATAGTCCATAGTAGGAACAGTTACTTCCTTGCCATGTAAAGCGCCTGGTAACCGAAGAAAACTTATTACTATTTGAAAATTTAATCAGAGAGTCTGTCACTAGTATTGACGTGAAAGTTGCGAGAATATATTCGTAACGTTATCAACAAAATTTGGATGAGATTTGTTGGTGTACTTTATACCCGGTAGGGGCGTAGCATAAATTCTAATACAAAATTTTCCCGATAACGGTTTTCGTGCTAGGTCCCCGATAACTATTTGATAAAAATTTATTGTTTTTAGTATACTTTATTACTGCTTGCTAATGCAAACTGTTAATTTCCTCTGGCCCCTCCTGATGGGCTCTATATTACAAATTTGTTTTTGTAATCGCTCTTTTAGCGGAAACGCGGGCTTAAGGGCTTTAAGTTGTTTTGAGGATTCAGTGAAGTAGTCTTCAAGTGAAGTGAAGTTATATATAAGTGTTTGAAGAATCAATGCTGCCAATATTAAAGTACTTTAAAGTAAATTTATTTTATTAAATAAAAGACTTAAGTTTGTTAAAAATTTGACATGATTGTATTATTTTTGCCAGCAGTATTCATTCAGTTACAATTTTTTTATTAGTAATATTCGGTCTTAATCGAAAGAAAAAAAAATGAAAGACTTTGTTTGATTTTAAAAAGTATCTACTCACCTGTTCCACCCACACGTTCGTTGTCATTATTTGATTCTTCAGATTCTGAAAAAAATAGAAAACGTATATCAATAAATTTTACCTTTAATTTTAAAATAAGTTTTTTTTTACTAAAGTATGTTATAATTTATAGCATCGTATGCTTTAATGATATATTATATAATAAAGTTAGAAACTTCGAACACAGTTGAAATATTTTAAAATAAGCCAACTATTTAAAGATATTATTCAACGCGCTTTTATCATAGTTTGAGAAAGGAGAAACTTCATTTAAATTATCGTTTTATAATTTGCGTGAACGTTTAAAGTTTGATTAATAGTTTGTATAATATTGTAATTTCATATTGTCGAAAACGATTTATTGTAAATTATTTTTAATTAAAGATAGATTTACAAATAAATGTGTTCAATGTTTATATAAAATACTAGCTGTCGCCCGCGACTTTTTTCAATATCTTGGCAGCCTAAGATCTTTGCGGCGCTGCGCAGTGTCCCGCTATACCTAACATTCTGTTCTACGCAACGACTCACGCGAAGTAAAGAGATATCATCTTTATATATGTGTATATGAAACTGAATATATGAAATCTATAAAACGATTAACGAAATATAAATTAGAACTACACATAGTGCATTACACTTCATCCCTAACCCGGTCTAAAAAGTGAAATTCAATTTGCATGTCAAGTGGAGCGCTGAGCTAAAATCTCAATGACCGTAATGCTAGTTTCACACGAAGGCGGAAGTGAGGGAGGAGATAGTGTAGCGCTGTTATTGTTTAAACACACGGTCAAAATATTACCGAGCGCGTAGAAAAAAGTAAGATTCGATTAGCGATATCGCTCTTTGACAAGTTAAGGTGTGATTAGCGATATAGTAGAATCGTCAACATTTCATCATCATCACCATCAGCTCACTATACGTCCCCACCGAGGGACTCGGAGCCTACCCTAAGTTAGGGGTGACAAGGCCATAGTCAATCACGCTGGCCAAGTGCTGGTTGGGTTGGCGTCAACATTTATCAAGGAATAAATATGTGACAAGTACGTTAATATCCAATGTTATTTTCAGACCCATAAATTTTTTACTTATTGATTAGCGTTATCGCTTATTAAGTAACCGTTGTTTTCTGAGACCCAAAATATCTGTATTAAAACAAGTCAACCCTGTCATTATATATAAAACAGAGATAATAATGTCTATTAAACGGAGATTTTGGTCTGAGAAACCTACGGAGAATTAATTTTTTTCTACTCTGCTACAGTGTTCTACCTTCGTGTGAAACTAGCTTAACACTCGGCATCTTTCTCGTTGGATGATATCGACCGGCCGACATCCCGCCCCCGCCTCGCTGGGGCCAATTATAAAGTTTAATGACATGTCAACACTGTCCTCACTCACACGTGCCTTTCATTTACCTACCCTCTTTTATAAAGTGTCAAGAAGAAACGACAAATTCGATTAAACATTAATTGGTAGAAACTAATTTTCTTTGTTTATTTAGGTAAGGATTGATTTTCGATTCTACTTTCTAGTAGTAGTCTACTGTATTCTAAAGTGCCATCTGTTATTCAGAAAATAAAACATATTTAAATTTATACCGTTAAAAAGTAAAAGAGAAAAAGACATTTCTTCGAGAGCAGGCTATTTTCTAAAAAAAAGCGGTGGTATTCCAAATATTGGAATATATAAAACAAAAGTAATCTATAGTTTACCCCCCCCCCAACATCTAGTTTATTTGAATTCCGCCCTCCACGCATTTATAGCATTGCTAACAGAAAAGATTTTCGATATCTTTAATCAAATGTAAGGGACGTCCTCTGGGTATCGTATTTCCATTTTTATCAACCACAAATGCTTTCATGAGCAATTTATTTTTTCCTCGAATATATTAAAGGCCGAAAAGGAAAACACGATTAGAATCACTCCTGATGTTTTCCTTTACGGAACTCACGCTTCTGTACTACTGTAGTTTCTTTAGTATTGAAGTATACAGTAGACAAAGAGAACGCTCCAATAATCCATTGATATTGTTATAACATTGTGCTTTTGATAAAATGTTAAAAAGGTATTAAAATTTTATCAACTAATAGATATATTGAAATCTAGGTAAATGCGAAGAATGGTTTACGGTTCTTGAGATCCGTGAATCACGTAACTCGAATAGAGAAGAAATTTTCCTGCAGACAGTTGACTGCAAATAGGTTGTCTGATAAATCGTTCACTGTCAACCGATAGGATGACTTGTGATCTTTTGATATAAAAACAAACATCCAAGAACCATTAATGAATCTTCAAAGCGAAAAATGATACGTTTAGTTTCACGAGTTATAAACATTAGCACCGCCTTTGTGCTACTAGAGTATTCACAAAGTGAAAACGCTGAACTTATAGTAGAGCGCGACAGAGGCGCTGACGCAGCTGATGAGTAATTAAACTTTGTAATTGGATGAGTCGAGGTCAGCCAGGCTCCGTGAGCTCGCGACCGAGAGAAATAAGAGTTGTTTCAGAAGCAATTGTCGGGCAAACGTAACTTATTAAAATGGTTAATTAAGTTAAAATGCTGTTTTCTTCTTTTTCAAAGAGTATAGAAACTTCATTGTCATTGAAAGTTTCCAACGAATTAAATATGTGGTTACTATCTGATTTTTAAGAGCTTTTAATATCTTCAACGCTACAAAAGTAAGTATGTTTATGTAGCTTCCATATTAATTTCAAATATTTCTTATTGATTTCATATTCTTTTTTTATCTTACAACGTCTTGAATTAAAAGATTCCACTATCTGTGTTAAATGTTTTCACAAAGACATCGAGGGAATTCTAGTAATTTCTAGAGTGTTGATTAGCGTCGACAATTACCAAGAATTCTTAAGTTCTCGGCGGCGGCGTAAAGCTCGAGATTGGGCGCAAGCCAACTGTTCCACGAACTTCTTATCTCGTTAGTGATTTATTGAAAACTCTGAATAGTAAATCACACATTATAACTAAATGTGATAAAAATTAATAGATTGAAAACTAAAAAGTCCTCTAAGCTTTATTTTCATATTTTTAAACTAGATGGCGTTGGTCACAATTTTAAATTGAAGGTTATGATACTAGTGTGAAGAGCTAAGAACTAAAATATATTTTTTACATGCTTATTAACTTTTTATATTTCTGTTACTGTTGTTTAGCATTTATATAATTGTATGAGAATTGAAAAGTAAAGAGAATGTTCAAATATAAAAGAAAGATAAACTCATTTACATAAATAATTAGAAAGCACATAAACTTACCAGATAAGTAACGTACTTATGGGATTAAGTTGGAGATTAATTAAGTATATATGTAGACATCAAGCATACTTAGATGTAAGTCGCGAATGTGTCTGAATTATAGAGATGTATCATGTTCCAAATTAAATATTATTTTTCCTTTAGTATTCAGTATTAAATTTATATAGATATTTATCTTATCTATTATTTATTAAGATAAATATCCACACTACTCGTATTACCTCGAAAAAATAAAATTATTACATTTTATATACATATTTAAATGTGAGATATATTTATTTTCTTTCAAGAGTTTTATCAGATGTTGAAACATAAAGGGTATCTTAAAATATAAACACAATGCATGTATAAAATTTAGAAAATGCGATGAGAGCTTTTGTGAAAATTGTACGCGTTCAAAACACAATATTCCTCTATGAGAACACATTTAGAAAATTTCGGTAAAAGGGTTGAGATGAAAGTTCGAAGGGTCGAGCATTCAATTATTTAGAATTGTTTATTTTATTAACTACGTACATTAGTTTAGGTAAAGTTTAAAATACGTAATGAGTACATTTGAGTGAAATGTAATTTAAAACTATAGTGTGTTAAACATATTAAAAAATCACACAAAATACAGAGCATATCATGGCAGACACATAAGGAGGTGAAAAATTATTTTTCTGTATCTCCACTCATCTACTGATTAAAATAGGCAAGTTAAAGCAAATTAGCTAAAATAAAATCGAAATTAAAGTTGTAGTCATTACTTTGAAATTAAAAAAGTAATGTCAGCCAAAGTCAAAATATTTTTATGAAATGAAGACAACAAAGTAGACATTTGCCACTTGAGATTCAATTTGAAATAAGCAAGCATACTTAAGTATTCGTTACCTAAAAATTAAGTTATTAATGTTAATACGTAGGATTTCATGAACTTGCGTAACGTGTCGAGTTCAAAGGTGACATTACTAATTTCTACCCAGTACGTAATGAAGCTAATGAAAGCCTTAAAGATAATCAAGCAGTTACACGATTAAGATGTCTACAGCTTAGGCAATTCCGTACCCATTTATTATTACACTAATGAGCTCTTGCTGTATTACAATTCCTTTTATTACGACCACAAAAGCGTATCATAAATCAAACGGACCAGTACAAGTTGACATCTTTTTAATAATGTGCGGAATCATATCCCCTTTGTTTGCGGCTAGGGATGGGTTTACTCGTTCGACATCACTAGCATTTATCGATAATTTTAAAATTAAATGTCTTGCATAAAAAATTATTTTAGTTTGAAATCACAAATCTAATAATTATACACGTGACTATAATTCGAGTTATGCAGAATTTATATTATCGTAAATCTTGTATAATAATTATATTTTTTATTCCTCACAATCAGTCCCTAGAGTTGGAGACAGGCAGGCGGCCGGCTGTAAAAAATTAAGCCAAAACTTTAAGGTTTATAAAACCTTGTGTGCCGACACCGCGTGAGTGGGATAAAGCCAGCGAGATGATGATTCCTCACAGTCAGTTTGCGCGGTTATATATTCAAACGTATGATGAAATTTGTATTGAGATATATTGCTGTAACGTTCATTCGCTTTGACAAACAGAGACAGCAATCTTTAATCAATATTATAAATGCGAAAATAACTCTGTCTGTCTGTCGTGCTTTCACGCCAAAACTACTGAACCGTTTTAAATGTAATTTGGTATACAGATAGTCTAGAGTTTGAGAAGAGCAATATGCTATTTTTAATGCGAGTTTAAAGAATGATGAGGTCATTTTTTCAATTAGAAACTTGAAAAATATTTTTTTAGACTGTTAATTTATTTTAAACTAGCTTTTACCCGCGACTCCGTCCGCGCGGAATAAAAAATAGAAAACGGGGTAAAAATTATCCTATGTCCGTTTCCTGGTTCTAAGCTACCTGCCCACCAATTTTCAGTCAAATCGATTCTTGAGTTATAAATTGTGTATATAGACTTTCTTTTATATATATAGATATCGATTCAAAGTTTGTTAAAGTTTTACCCCCCAAGTATGAAAAATAACTATATGGAATAGGAGTTGAAAGTTTGTATGTGAATATGTAAGGTTTATGGTTATGTTTTTTCAGTTTAAGTAAAATAATAAGCCTTAATTAAAATGTCACCTGAAGAAAATATTTCACGCGGATGAAGTCGCGGGCAGAACTAGTATCTAATAATACAAGCGAACATGTCGCTTGATAAAATGCTACAATAAATTATATCATTTTAAAAGCAAAACAAAAGATGAATACGAATGTTCTTAAATTAATGGTACATGTTAGGATCTTAATTAGTGTTAACACGTTTCTGATTGCCAAGTTTAAAGATCAATTCCTTTGAACATAAATGAGTGAAGCTTTCGCGTAATTCACACAATTACACACACATTTAACGCTTGAAGTATCAAAATTAAGATACTAATGGATGTACGTTTACCTATATAATTCGGTATTATACCGTTTAATATCTTGATTTGGTATCTTAAATTAAATTACGTAAAAAGGTATTCTATCATATGTTGGCGTACTTTGTTCACTCTTATATAAACAAATTAATATGTTAAATGCGTTAATATGTCCTGCGTAATTAAAGGTTAAGGGGTATTAAAAATAATAATTTTCCCTTTAACTCAAAAACTAATGTTGAGTTTAAAATAAAATTAGCTTAATCGATAGCCGGGAAGTGAATCAATTTTACATGATTTGATGACAAATTTCGGGACAGGTGAAGGCTGGTTAATAATTGATGTTTCTAAGGAAAAAAATGGTTATTGTGAGAAAACTATAAAAGATAGATATATGCTATCGTGGACTTTTATTTAGCACATTTAAAGAGCAACAATTCGTCCATACATCATTTTTATGTAGGTCCTACAGTTTAGCCTACGTAAGCGCTGAATGCAAAAATGTCCCTAATTTTCGCAACAAATTTTGAAGCTAAATTCAAAATCTACTAGTCTTCTAGTTATTAAAAAAAAATTGGACCCTTCTGCAAGCACTTCCTTTCGATTGAAATAATTTTTATCAAAATCGGACCACCAGGGGCGGAGTTTCGCGGTAACACACATAGTAAAAAAAATTCAGTCGAATTGATCACCTCCTTCTTTTTGAAGTCGGCTAAAAACTTTCATCAAAAGAAACCACTTTACGACGAGTAACTTAGGTTATTTAATTTAATCAGAGCTAAATACTAGTTATCAATAATATTTTAATTTTATTTCGTATATTCATTTTTATTTATGATATAATTATTTGTTACAAAACTCCAATAAGTTCTACAAAAACAAACCGCAGTGTGTTGTAGCGTTTATGTTCGAAGGGTGAGATAATCTTTTGTAAGCTCCTTAGGGTCGTACACACGTGTAACTAGGCTTGCGGTTGTTGTGTACTAATTAGTGTCCGTTCCGCAAATGTTTTCTAAAGGTTAGTTTCCAGTGCGTAATACCTGTATTGTTATTTGTGTTTTCTGCATCCGTTCAACAGTGGAAACCAACAGTAAGTGAACATTGTCTCGTTACAATGAAACTAGTTGTACGAGTAATAGGTTTAATTATTAATTATACTACTATTATAAATGCGAAATTTTGAATGTATGTTTTACGCAACTCCAGAACGTCCGTACGGATCGGTTGACAACTGGTTAGTTATTAAAGTTGGATGATTATAACAATAATTGTAAGTTAATCTGTCTGGTTCTGAAATTGACCTTAAGTGTGATAATAGATTAATAATTAGTTAAGCTAACTCTGACTTTAAGATCTAATTATAATTCCATATTAAAGTCAGGGCCGGAATCAACTTGCTTAAAATTTTAAATGAATTCTGTAAAGTTTATAGAAAATTTTACTTAAATATTCTATTATACTATTACAGTTGTAATATTATTTAATTTTATGTAAGATGACTATTTCAAGAATGTTAACATGTTATATAAATGCAATGTTGAGACTTGCTTATTTGTATTTAAGGTTAGTTTTTCTTTAACATTCTATCTTTTGATATAATTGTTTAAATACATTTTATGTATTATATAAAAAGTATAACTACATGTATTCTTTGGAGAATATTTATTAGCATGCACGATTTGTGCCGCCATTTTGCCGTCATCCGCAGAAAATAAAGAGGGAAGATTTTTTACGAGCACGCCTCAGGAGGATAAGAAAATATCCCTTTTCCATCGTTACGCTGACTTACGGTGACCTTGTTGGGGCGGGCATAAATAAAAAGGCTGAGTTCTCGACGTTTCTAATAACAACGAACCTTCATCATAGCCTCCTTTGTAATACACGTGACCAAGATAGTTTACGTTAGCCAGTTCACTAAGATCTCTACTTATATACATTTTATGAAGAACATTGACGTAGATAATATTTTACAAGATATCAATGATGTTTGGTTAATTATACAATAGTCGTCGTCGGCTTTATATAACAGGTTCCTTATTGAAACATAACATGATTTTTTTTTAAGTTTTTTTTTTTTTTTTTTGTTTCATATGGTGGCAAACGAGCAAGTGGCCACCTGAATACGCCGAAGTAGCGAAGCGACCGCTGACTATAGACATCAGCAATTGCAAATGCGTTGCCTACCTTAAATCGACAGGGGAAGGGACGCACAGAAAAAGATATATTCCCTTTTCTGCATCCCTTTAAATCAAAACTATTGTGATGACAGATTACTGCATATTCGATCTTAAGTGGGAAGCGAATTAATTTCTTTTACTGTGTATTATGTAAAGGAGTGTGCAGTCAATGAGATTTAAACAGAGACGCAAACTCTCTTTCAAAACTGTGACAATTATTATTACACTTTTATTCTTACTGTGCTTATTTCCTAGCAAAAAAGAAATATGAATTTTTCAACATAACATTATTGACGAGTTATTGCATTTGAAGAGAAAAATGTCTATGATTATTCACAATAAAAAAAACAAACAAAACTGGACCAAAAACCAGCACAGTATAAACGAATTTATATGATTGTACATGACCTGGCTGTAAAGGAGATTTTTCATTGTACGAAGAATTGCACTGGCGCTGTTCCAGCTTCATTCGTCATAGGTCAGACGACACAATTGGCAACGGGTTCCGTTCGCAATCTGGAACTATGAATTTAGACGTTAACTGCATCAGACAGTTTAATTTTTTGTCCGAAAACTTTCGAGTTTTGCAATTTTTTTTTCTGATATCGATGTTCTTATATTGCTTATCTTCAGGCTTGGCAATAATTTCATTTAAAAAACATAAATCATACTTTTAGGAGGAAAAGAAATGTTAATAAAAATATTTCTGTCCTCTATCTGTAATTCTGTGAAAAAATATACCTGCTTGTGTTTACAAAGTGAGTGTTTAAAATAGTAGACAAAGAAAAGAAGGCCCTTTGAAGAGATAACGTTCCATGATTCAAATGTATTAAAGTCTGTATTGTTAAAAGTATCCGACTCTGAAAAAGCATTGACGAACGATCTGTTGAAAGGAATTTTTTTTTTCTCATTTTACCTTGGACCAGAAACATTTTGTATGTTAAAAGGACGCTTTGTTGAATCTACTGCGTCTAGGTATACGTTTTCTACTATGATAAATATGTGTGAATTATTTTTGTAAAAATGACAACTTAATCAACAGCAGAATACAGCAATTTTTGGAGAGTCTTAAGCTCTAACCTGACTTTAAACTGCATTTGCAACAAGTGGAACACTTCATGAATCTATAACCTCATCATCATCAGCTCACTATGCGTCCTTACCCAAGTTAGCGGTAACTAGGCCATAGTTAACCACGCTGGCCCAGTGCGGGCTGGTCGACTTCACACATATCATTTCTTCTCAGATATGTGCAGGTTGCATCATAATGTTTTCCTTCATCCTAGGAACGTCCTATAATCTCATAGGAAAGTAAAATTCGTAAACGTCTAACAAAATTTAATTTATGTAAAAATCTCGTTAATTTTTGTTAGGCCATAAAGTTGGGTGTCATGAAAAATATTACAATAAAATATAAATAAAATCTGTCAGTCCGTTATCAAAGCTACACCTGTTGTAAATGAAATGAACAATACCACTTTATGCGGAATAAAACTTTTAATTGCTTTTTAACGGTCATCCTCGGTGTTGTGAATCATGCTATTTATTTTTGACAGACCTAAACGCAAGTGTTAATGAAAATTACATGGAAGTGGAATAAATATTCAAAACCTTCTGTGTGAAAGTTAATATTTTGTGCTTATCAATATTCTCAGATGCTGTAATCATTTAAGTATGCATTAAAGAATCTTTATTATGACCACATACTTCTTTATTGTCTGATTTTATACATTTTTCTTAATATAATCTAAAACAAAAAATATTAAAAATCTAAATACGTCGGCAGCGGAGCCTTGGCCCCAAGCTACCGGCGATTAAGCCTCCAGAAACAGAAACCTCCTCACAATACGTGCCGTGCTTAGGAGTACCGCCTTCTGTGCCTGGCCCTTCACCCACTTACCGAGCGAGAGCCTCTCTAGGTGGTGATCGAAGCTCTTCGCAATTAATCCGTTCACGGATAGCACTATCGGTACGATAATTGTTGACTCCATATGCCACATGACTGTAATCTCGTGCGCGAGATCCAAATATTTTGACACCTTGTCTGTCTCTGCCTTATTATTATTATTATCATCAAAACTAACAAAAACATTTTGTTAACTATCACTAAAATCTTTAAAAAAATAGATATTTATTTTACGTAGGAGTTTTAGTAGTGGAGTAACTCAAGATAAAGATTAAATGTATCACATTATAACACAAACCTTATAATTTATTAATTTGTTTAATTAATTAATTGATTAATTTAATTTCGTTTTATCTTTTAAGGGCTTACTAATTTAATTATTTTGAAAAACATTCTACAAATGCAAAACATTAATTAAAAGTAGAAAGAACGAAAAAAATAGCCACGAAGTAATCTCGAAAGTAGTCTTAAATGAAATTGAACGCTTGGCTGAGTTTATAAAGTTTTGGTAACGCAACCACTTGCTACTCAGATATTTGAGTGTCCTACTTTTCTTATGAATATTAAAAGAAATGAACTTTAAAAATTTAATTAAAAAGTATTATGATAATGAAAGCAAATACGCATATTAAAGTTAGAAAGGTTAGGTCACAGGTTTTATGTAATTTGGAAACAAAATTGGTATGAATTATTGAAATTTTCCACAACTTTTTCTGAAATCTTACAAATTATTTTTGTCACCTTATTTCGCTTATAGTTATTTACTTGAAATAATTAGATGAACATTTTAAATTCTATTATTTTGTTATATGCAGAAATATAATTGTAAGTACCTATGCTTCCGTAACGAAATCACTTAGAATCGTTAATATCTCACTAAGGGAGTCTAAGAGCAGATTAAGTAGGTATGATCTATCAAAATCCATAAAGAAGATTAACTACCATGAGTGGTCTGATCATCAAAGGTGCCGAATAATATGTTTATAAGATTATTATTATTATTTCAGTACTTTAATGTTAAAAAAATAACGAATTAAGTTTTGTGGGCTACATAAGAATCAGAACTTAATGCTTCCGTGCGAGCAAATACAAACAAATTAGATTTAGGCAAACATCGTCGGAGCCGGCACTCAACGTCCCATCCAATTTAATTAGGGTTGTGCCACACGACGCGGCGAGATAACCCGCGTCCGAATTTACCGGGGCCGTGCCATCTCATTGATTCCGCTTGCAGTTAAGGTGTTCCAACACGATAAACTTGATCGTTTATTTAAAGGCCCGCTTTATACAAATTTATAAACAAATGATATTGGTATGATGATTCATTAACTCGCGATCAAACATGTTTTGATTATTTTGTTGTATCTACCAATAAAATAAAACGTTACAATGAAATAATTCCATTTTAACACATTCAGTACTACCAATTTATTCCAAAAGTCCAAATTAAGACGTACAAATCAGCTACAAAGCTAGTGGTAGACTTTTTAATAGTGGCAGATCCAATAATTTCTTTGAGATCTCATTTTTTTACTATTTCAATTTTTTATACTAATGTTAGGAGATAGTTTGAATCATAGTCCTTCGAACCTATCGTAACTAACTCTATTTCGTATCCTAAACCAATATGCTATTGGTGCAAAGATTTCGTTCGTTATATTCTCCAATATGACGGTTGTTGCAAGCCTAAAATAATATATACCTCGCGTAATAAGTCTTACTAACATTATAAATGCTAAAATTTGAATGGATGGATGGATGAATGTTTGTTAGAATGTATCTCCAGAACAGCTCAACAGATCTCGATGAATTTGGTCGTATATGTAGAACATATAGGCTACTAATTAAGTTTTTTTTTTAAAATTCCATGTGGACAGAGACGCAGTCGACAGCTAGTAGAAATAAAAAAGCATTTTAATCAAATTTTTGTTGATAGAAATTAAACTGCGCATCGCTCTCATTTATCAACAGCCTCGAGATTACCTTTAAATCCGAGGGCTCAGAGTATACTGGGCTCCCTACGTCACTGGCCCGATACCCTCTGCAGCCTTAACAGGGATTTATGTGGCCGAATTAATGGAATTTAACATTAAACCTTTTTAGAAAAAAATAAGCTCCTCGAATTGAACGATTGGAAATATATTTAATACTTTTAAAGTGTTCTTTACACTTCTTTATTATTAAATTCCTCCGTTAAAATAATTGTGTCTCTGTTTTATTCCAAGAGAATTATAGCGAAGTAAAGAATAATTTTGTTCTTGTACAAGTGTTTGGACAATGGAAATAAACAGTAACGTTAACTTATTTAGAAAAGAGCCACACTAACTGTGGGTTTCTGAGACCTAAAACCAAATGTAAAACATCTATATGTTTCTAAAAGAGACCAACTATAGGCCATCCACGGCATGATCTTTGACAAAACAGAGATACAATATGTTTTAAAACTGAGATTTCTGCGATCTGCGTCACTACTCCATTATATTGCAGATTACATAAAATATGCTAGTAAAGTAGCTAACTGTAATAAGCTACTTCTCAATTTAGTTGCATAATATTAAAAATAGCTATCCTTGTAATATACCGACTCTATCTTTATTAAAACCAACGTCAAGATCCTAATTTCCATAGTGTCAACAACAAGCGTGGATGAGGAGTGCAACCCGTGTGTACTGCGGAATATATTGCCTCGGGGATGACAGGGGAGGGACAAAACATACGGCATGATATGACGAATGGCTTCGCGAAATGCTTAATATGTTGTTATACAATAGTAATGAAAAATTATTTGTGTTGTGTGAATTATAAATAATGTTTAAAGAATTATATCACAAGGTATTCGGTTATTAATTCTAAAATATGTACAAAAAATTAAAAGGCAAGTAATAAAGATGCATAATATTTGTGATGCAAAATTAACAATAATGTATTTTCCTAAATAGCAAGCATAATATATATTATTTACGTACTTATGTACTTAAAAAAACACAATCGATTTTTACATAAAAAATTTATGTTTTACGATTCAAAATAATTATCCCTCTTGAAATAGATGCGACGAAAGCGCCACAGTTAGAATATGACTCGAATATGATACGATACATATTATATTAAAGAAGATTCACAGATTCGTGGTCGAATATATTATATCTAATATAGTCCGTATAATTCTACTTAAATCTTTACATTTAAATGGTTTGTAATAACCAATTTAACTTATAATTTCGTTAGGAATTAAATTGTTTAAAATTTCGTGAGACATCATAATTAATTAATTAAGAAACTGCTTAAGTCACGTGTGATCGTCCGGTGACGGCACCGACTAGTTTCGGACCCATCGGGGGTCCATCATTCCTTAGTGCGAGACGCGACGCGACCGCGAAGTCCTCGGAATAAACTCTCGTCCTGAAGATGGACCCCGATGGGTCCGAAACTAGTCGGTGCCGTCACCGGACGATCACACGTGAGTTAGCAGTTTCTTAATTAATTAATTATTTCGTTAGGCATTTAAGAACCTTTAACATAAGAAAGAAGAGCTTATTTATTTATTCTAAGAAGTAAATTCTTGTTTCGCACAAAGATCAATTTATAAGAGCTAAGAGAAACCTTTGACTATTATTTCTTGTTACACTAACACGGTTGAGTTAGAACTATTAAAAATATAAAGCAGAGGGACATGGCGAGTAGATTGCTCACATTTTCTCATTAGCTAGTAAGTAAAATCAAGTGCAGCGAAGCTTTATGCGGCAAACATAAAGTAACCGCTGGAAATGTTAATGAGATAGAACGGACGAAAAAAATATAAGGCACTATGTGGAGTAATGTTTTTTTACTCCTAATTACGTCATTGCATCTCTCTTTGCATTTTTCAATGTTCCAGCTACTTTTAATTTAAGTAGATAATTAAAGGTCTTTATAGTTCTGTCTGAGTGAAGCGTTCTCAGCTTTATAATGTTAAGATGAGTTTCCACCAAAAAAATAGAGAATGTTTTATAATCTACACATAGTATTACTCGATTTACTATCTAATATATAAAATTCTCGTGTCACAGTTTTCGTTGCCATACTCCTCCGAAACGGCTTGACCGATTCTCATGAAATTTTGTGAGCATATTCAGTAGGTCTGAGAATCGGCCAACATCTATTTTTCATAACCCCCCCCCATTTAGTTTTTTTTAACTGCGCGCGGACGGAGTCGCGGGCAACAGAATAAAAATATTTGTTATCACAGTTCATTTATAATAAAGAAATACTTTGCATTTCCAACGACTTCGAAAGTTAAACATCGTTATAGCACAAAAATGCTTGCTACACTAAATTACTTCATTAATTGCTTTTTTTCATTGCACCGCTAATTATCATTGCTGGGGTAATAGAGTTCTTTTCTATTAACTTACGCGACATTATTTGTATAGTGCAGGAAACCGAAGGAAACGCTTTCTTGAATATACATCGCGTTGTAAAAATTTTACCGTCAGTTAGATTTTATGTTTTTTTTTATTTCCTCAAATGTGGATACTTAGTATGCGGTATATGTATGTAATTAATAAATAAGACTTCTTCCTAGTATTAAATTACTATTTACCATACATTATTTATCATATTTCGATATTTCGTGATTTGCCCGCATTTTTGGCGAATTATTCGAAAATTCTGATATTATTCGAACCTTTTCGAATTATTCGATTCGATTCAAACGATGCTAAAACGTCTACTTATCATCAATACATAACCTTCACAGCAACCTAAATAATTCTAGTTACTGAATCTAGTTGTTTTGGCTCAAAAGCCGGCTCAAAGCTTTTTTTTCCTTTTTTGATTGTATTTTTTGAGTGGCAATAAATATTTTTTCTTTCTTTCTTAAAAGCCCCGTAGCTTACGCAGCCTAAATTTTATAGATCTCATCATAAACTCTGTATTGTAATAAATTAAGTTAAAATTTTACAATTAATATTAATTCACAATAAAAGACTTTTTATTATTTTTAATTAGAAATAGCTTTATGCACTTCTTTCCCACCTTAACTTTAAAATTTGTGTTCAGCGCAGTTTTGTTAGAAACGGGTACAAAGATACATTTAGATTCACTTATTAATCTAATTATAATTATTTCTGTTTTAAAATAAACAATTTTTTATTTTTTTTTAGATAAAAAGACAAAAAGAAACAAAAGTTTCGTAAAGCAAAATCGTTCTCGTTTTTGAAATTGTAATATTTCACCTGGCATCCACTAAAGTTACAATCGATGTTTTATTACGTAGTCAGAGAAATCCA
This sequence comes from Papilio machaon, assembly GCF_912999745.1. Taxonomy (NCBI): domain Eukaryota; kingdom Metazoa; phylum Arthropoda; class Insecta; order Lepidoptera; family Papilionidae; genus Papilio; species Papilio machaon. The sequence goes on from NC_060005.1 coordinate 5,802,013, forward strand.
AACACTACTCGATGTCGATACACAAGCTAACACAAAGAACACGAAAAAGCTTCTATGGCCAAGCGATTCTAGCTCTTAACACGTGTACATAAGAGTGTAAGTGATGACATCATACATAGTAAATTGCGACTACACCGTCCGATATTGGAGTTGGGTAAACTATTTCTCCACGTACTATCTTTTGCGCCATAGGAACTGTTTATTCTGCACTCGACTTTGTAAAAATATATCGGAACACAAAACATTGAATAGATGAAATAGAACGAGTATTGATAAGGTTTGATCAAGGAAAGATAGCAAATAAAAATAAATATACACGATTTAAAAAGAGTCACGACTTGTAATGTAATAGTCAATATAGTTTTATAACTGATAGCCGTCTCAAATTTAATTTTAATGTTGGGCCACCAAGGATTCAGATGAAGAAGATTATATGTAACTGAGATGCGTATGTTAAGATGGATGTGTGGTGCGTATGTTAAGGTGGACAAGAAGTTAAAAATGTGTATGTCAGAGAAAGTTTGAAAGAAGCGCCAGTTATCGAGAAATTGAGGAGCAGAAGGTTAGCGTGGTTTGGACATGTCACGCTGAGGGATGATGATCATATGAACAAAAAAGTAATGAGATTAAATGTGGATGGCTATAAAGGTAGAGGAAGACCAAAGAAAGTATGGATGGATTGTGTGAAAGAGGATATGCGTAAGAAGGGAGTAAATTCAGATATGACGGCACATAGATATATAGAGGAGTAGTACATACTGTGCCGACCCTCCATAGGGATAAGGGCAGGTTAGTGATGATGATGAACTAGTAGTCGTCTCCGGCAAAGACAATAATGAATAATTTTCCTAACCTCTCTTTTTCTACGCTTAACATAAACCTCACCGACTCTATCCCAATGGATCTAATTTGGTCTTTAGTACCTCAAACTAATATACAGCAAGTGATATTCAATTCATTGCCAGAAATAATAGAGTCTAATTAAAATTACAATTTGACCTATATAGGTGACATGATTCGGGGACTTAATGAGATCTTGCAATGTCCCAACTCGTATATAATGCAAGCTTTGCTAACTGGAGACCATATCATACGTCAAACATCTAGGTTAAACCGACAATTATATAAGGGAAGTGCCCACACGACTGGCATGGAACGCACGGTTAAGAATATCTAGGAAATGTTGAATTTTGTTGCGTAAGCGCTCATTTGTACGGGGGCTTTTTTAATGCCACGATAAAACTCGGCATTAGCGGATATCGAGCGACGAACTCTTTTAAATCACTCTTGTTTCGTTTTCTCAGCGCTGAAAATGCAAAACTACGCGATTAAAATGTCGTTTCTATCGTTTATCTTATTAATAAAATAAGTATAATAAATAAAAAAGTGGAATTGTATTTAAATTTGTACTAAAAACTTTATTGTGATAATGAAATTAAAAATAGATTATTATTTTTTTAATTAATAAAATGAAAAATAAATTATTATTTTTCATTTCATTATTTTTAGATGCTTTGTTTTTAAATGATAATTAAATTATGATTTTTCATTTCATTTTTTTCATATGAAAAATAAATTATTATTTTTTTCATTAAAATTCAATGAAACTGGAATCTTTCATAGTAAAAATGTAAATCTGTTATCTCCACCTACTTTTCACTACAGGGGTATGTTAGATGTAATATTTTTAGTTTAATAAACCGCAAGATCATATTTATGTTTCTTCTTATAAGCTTTTGAAACCATAAATTTTCATTTAAAACTCCAGACGAGAAACTTTAGCACGAAAAGCAAACTCTGACAAGCGAAATAAGTTAAACAAAACCGCATTTATTTAAGATCTAGATCAAAGCCTTTGTCTAAGCCGCGTTTCCTTACTTAGTAAATATTTCTCTTTTTTTTTGAGGTTTATTTTGTCATATTCTTTTTAATTTTTTAATAATTAAGATACCTTTTTTCAAAAAATTCAAAATGTTGTCAATACAGTTATATATTTCTTTATAATTATGATACTGGTTGTTTCGCTACAAGTGCTTCTCTAGTAAAAACTCAGAGCTTTATACAAGTTTATAATTCAAACAAAGAAATATTAAGTACAAAAAATTCTAATATAAGAATTCAAACGATTATTTTCATATTTTTAAATAACTAAAATGTACAAAGTACAAAATTCAAAATTTTCCTTCGACATATTATGCTAAAATTTCTTAATTTGTCGTCCCATTAAAGAACATTTTAGTCTGACAGAGATTCCTCAGGTACGAAATTGTCAAATTCATCAGCAGTTGCTGAATTTATCTCCCTCTTGTGCCCTTTGTGGAGTAAATTGAGGGTGACAAATGTACGAAGTTGCCCGTTTAATGACTTCTGGTAATTGAAGTTCAGTTCATAACGCGCCTATTGACTTTTCCGAGCATTCGAAGCGAGAAAAAATACGACTTCCTTTTGTTATATGTCCAATATAACTGTAGGGAAAATATCTGTGATTTAAGATAATTGCCCTCGTATCGTCATCGTCAATTAAGTTAACATCGTCGGTGACGATCGATGGTGACGATCACAATTATGCGTACTCAACTCACTGTTGACAAACTGATGTCGGAATAAATTAGTTTAAAACCAATTTTCAAGAATTAAAATTCAACTCGAATATAAACAAATCTTGCATAATATTTATTTTAATTTTTATGTCTCCTTTTTATTTTTTACATAAAAGTAAACTAAACTTTAAAAATTCGAATGATTTCATGATTTACATGATTCGACAAACAAAAAACAAAATCAAATTATTAGATATAAGCAGTTGCCCTCGACTTCATCCGCGTGGCATTTAAGTCTTTGTTACCCGGAATAGTGTAACTTTCAAGAATTTTTCAAATCGGTTCAGTATTTTCGGAGCCTATCAAATGCAAGCAAATAAACAATGAAATATTTTCTCTTTATAATATTAGTAAAGATAATAATAATGATTTTCGTAGAAATTCGTTTCACAAAATACCGCGAATAAGACAACGCTATCAATTTGTGACGTCTTTCGTATAATAAGGCGATTTCGTTACAACGACATCGTCAAACTTGCGTTCTTAGATACCAACTAAATTTTTATTTCCCAAACTCATAAAAAAATATATTCGTCTCTAAACTTTCGACATTATCGTTCGCGTTAACTTGAAAACGATTTTAACGGTGTCTATTAAAAGATATTGTTATTGCAACATATGAAAAATTTTCACGTCCTTAAAAACACGCAGATATAAAATAGGTATAATAAAAAATTAATAGTTTTAAATATGTAAGCATTGATTTTACTTTGAATTAATTCAGAGCGAATAACTTTTTCACATTTATCGTAAAAGTGTCATATAAGTTAATAATTTAAATATTTTTAAATATTAATAAATAACTGAATAGTGTTTTGTACGAGCATGAATTAGTTCGGTACAAACTTGGCGCCCACATTTCCCATGCGGCTAACTTGCCTCTAACAAATTTCATCTCAACAATCCCTGAGTTGGCAAACTCCAAGATCGATTCACCTGTTAACATATTTGCAACTCCTACTGAGTAATACATTACTGTGTTAACTGATGCATCTACGTACTTAATATTGGTATACTTTGAACGGAATAAACAGAACTCGGTTAAAAAAATTGAAATAAAAAAAATACTGAAGGAGTTTTTACTGCATTATAAGATTCTTATAAATTAAAAACAATAATGAAAACATTAAAAGTTTTTGTATTTTATTTTATATTTCTTTTCACTGTAAAAATTACAAGTTACTATTAATTTTCAATATATAATAGATAGTAAGTAGTATATGTAAAATGTTTCAACTAATATCTAATTATTGTTATTTGGAAAATAATGCAAGGAACGATTTGTGAAGATTTTATTAAATGAAATTATCTTTCGTTACGTTCAGTTGAATGTTACTACTTGTTTACTACAGACTGTATTCTAACTTAAGTACCTGTGTTACTTCTCTACGAACAATGCAACGCATCTACAGTTCTTCGAGTGTTGCTGTTTTTAGTTTAATAAGGGAAGGGGGGAAACGAGCGGCGGTAACAGCGAGGTGATCATCAACGCCCATGGACATCCGCAACACCAGAGGAACTGTAGATGAGTTACCGGCCTTTGACAAAGAGATCGCTCATGGTCCTTCAAGAAGAAATATTTCTTGAAGGACCATGAGTGAGCACCTCGGTTTTCCAGTTACACATTTGCCCTATTATCTTTAAAAAAAATACAATTAAATTTCATCAAAAATAAATAGAAATATGTACGAAGAGAAATCAAATCAAAAATGCTAAATGTGGCAAATGATAAATAAAATTGTCATATTTCTCTACCAAAGGCATTTAATCTTAGAATAGTCGCAAAATTTAGTGTGCATATTCATCCAGTGTTAGTGTTCCAAAATTGCATCATCTCATATTCACCATTTCCCGTCTTGCTATGAAAAGTTAAAACGTCTCTTGGCTCCCGTCAACTCTCAAAACGTCCCAAGACGACCACCTAAGTGCCTTATCCTCTTTTAAATGCATCAGACACGGAATTGGATATTTAGATGAAGTTTTAGATTCGAATATCGAAATTGAATCATAGATTAAAGGTATTAAAATTAAAATTAAAATAGTAAGTTATAAATTTAGTGATATATGAAATTCTAGTCATTTTAAAGCTACGTATGTGTTTAATTTACTGTCTATTAAAAATACAATTTTGTAATCTTCTGTACGAGAACATGAATATAAATCAATATACGATATTTCGCTTAAAATCCGAATATTTCGAAATGTGAATTAACTCGAGTTTGAGTTTGAAATCAATACATTGCAATTATAAATATACTAGCTGTCGCCCGCGACCCCGTCTGCGCGCAATTAAAAAAAAACTTTATTAGTAGCCTATGCGTTCTTCCAGACTATTTTATACGTCTATGCCAAATTTCATCAAGATCTGTTGAGCCGTTACGGAGATACCTTCAAACAAAAATCAATCCATCCATCCAAACATTCGCATCTATAATATTAGTAATTAGGAACATTCAACACATTGTTAATTTATTTTAACTTTAAACCATTAATGAAATATGCATTCACACTTTTATTGAAGACCGAGTCCGTGTTTGCATAATATGGATCATTTGAGTGCATTGTTTGCACCGCTCGGCCCCGTCCATTGGGAATGTACCAAGTTAGTTTCACTCCTAGTATTGTGCTTTGATGCAATTACGGATGTACCTTCGTGAAATTTCAGCCAGTAAAAATAAATTATGATGCGCACTTCTATGATAAAAATAAAATATTTTTGACAATTGTGCTTTTATTTGTATTAATTATACGAAAAGCAAGATAATTTAACGAAAGCCAAAATTTTCTCTCAATAAAAGTAAATAAAAGTACAAGTTCTTGTCGACAGTCGACTGTAAATTGACTTGTACGTAATACAAACAACAGTCACATTGTTGTATAAATTCAACAGTTTCATCAATATAGCAGCAACGTCCAGACATGTTTCCAATATCAAGTAACATGTCCCGTTTGTCTCCGAACTACGAAGTCCTTTCGGGATAGAATCGATTTGCGGGAAACATGTTTAAATTTTCATGTAATGTGAAAGTAAAGTTTTGATAATACAGATTAATTAGGTAGAAAATAATCGCAAGTATTGTTTTTAAATTAGAAATATTGCAAATTAAAAAATAATTTAAATAAAATTGTTATTAAATAATTTCGTTAAAATTAAATGAGATTAAATTAAATACAATATATGGTGAAATTTAAGATGATTAAAATTAAATTGTAAATAATAAAATACGTTTCAGTGATTTTCAATAATTCACAGTTAATTTCCAAATTTACTAAAAGAAAAATCTTTAATTGAATTTACCTTAACAGAAATGTTACTAAAAATTTAAATTAAATTTAAAAAGACTATCTGAATACATAAAACTCACTTAAATGTATATTTATATGGAAATTTTGCAAATACGAATCGTTTTTTGGAGCACGGATCAAATAAAAAGGAGATTTTACGAGGACATTACTGTTTTTGTATAACAAAGAAAGTAGACGGGGCGGAGTCTGAAATACACAATATTAAAATACCAGCTGGCACCCGAGACTGTAGATACACCAAAAACATTTACAAACTCTGTATTAAAAATAATGTAGTTTTTTTTTAATCATTTGAAAGGGAATTCGAATAGAGATGTATGAAGTAGTATACTCTGTGCCGACCATCTGTAGGCTATAGGGCAGAGTGAAGATGATTTGAAAATAGAACGCGTTTAGTTGCCAATATTTTGTGTGAATATTCATAAAATGAATGTTGAACTTTTTATAATAAACTAGCTTTTACCCGCGACTTCGTCCGCGCGGAATAAAAAAAATGCACACAAGATAAAAAAGGTCCTATATGTCCGTCTCCTAGTTCTAAGCTACCTCCCCATCAATTTTCAGCTAATTCAGTTCGACCGATCTTGAGTTATAAATAGTGTAACTAACACGACTTTCTTTTATATATATAGGTATAAATTCTCTAATGAAAATTTAGCAAAAGTTCAATAACCAACATTACTTTCGTGTATCAATTTAAAGTAATCTGAAGAAAGAATCATTTGTATGAATGTACATGAAAAGTATTTACGCGTTTATGCAATCAAAAAATGAATAAATGTAGTAAACTAGCTGTCGCCCGCGACTCCGTCCGCGCGCAGTTAAAAAAAAATGAAAAATAGATGTCGGCCGATTCTCAGACCTACTAAATATGCTCACAAAATTTCATGAGAATCGGTCAAGCCGTTTCGGAGGAGTACGGGAACGAAAACTGTGACACGAGAATTTTATATATTAGATTATGTTGTTTTGACTTTTGTTTTTATACCACATTGTTGTTAACATTACATTGAGCATCATATTAGCTAAGAAAATATTTTATTTCCTTGTCTAAAATACTGCCTAAAATGCACCATCATTCAAAATTACATACTCAATTATTAACTCCCAAAGCTTACACAAAGAGATTTTCTTATGTCCATTAATACAAGCCATTAGCGGTTCTGTTACGCTGCTAGATTGTCTAATCTCTGAATTAAGCATAGGCGAGACACTAACATATTTTGCCTTGGATTTTCGTAATAGACCCTGTTTTCACTAAGCGCGACTACATGACAACTATTTCGGCGCGCTGTGGTACAAGTGGCAATGGCATTTTTTTGTGACTGCGTAGTCAATCTTTGCCTTGAAGAGGCATTTACAGCTCCATCAGGCTTGAGATTGTTGATGGCGCTTGCCCTAAACCACATTTGAAAGTAACTAGGCTCGAAAGCTCCCTCAAGACCTATTAGGGACACGGGCTATTAGTTCGTTCTTATTACCAGATTGGCAGGCTACCGAGCTGGAATATCCATTTCACAGTGCAGCTAATAGGTTAGTTAAAAAGGGATCTTATAGCAGTTAATGGTTATTATTTTGTTGTCTCACGTCGCTGTATACGTGAAAATCATGGTGGTGCAGTCAGTAAGTTAGTGGAAAATAAGTTTTACAGCAGCTAGCGACTAGTCACTTAGTGGTACCGGACGTTAATGTTTAGCATACATCTCCGGGAAGCGAAAATAATTTAATCAGGCCACCACCGACCGGGCGGTACTAATTACCGTCGGGCCGCCTCTAGCGAGGTATTACTCAGTTAACTGTACGTAGTTTTTCACTGGTCTCCTTTGAATTTTGATAAATGCGGCCAACGAATGCGATATAATAGAATTATACGAAAACGTCGGCTACTTTGATACAATTTGGTATTTTTATACGATTAGTAACGTGCATAATTTGAACGTTACTGCTTCTAACTTGGTTACTTTTAGTTTAAAGCTAACCTGATTTGAACCTTCAATGTATTAAAATAGAGTTAAAAGTAGATAGTGGATAATCTATCTAACAGTTTAGTTACGTCTATAGTAGTGTGATATCAATCACATATATATAAATAACTGTGACGCATTAAAAAATGAAACGTAAACTAGAGTCGATGAAATTTTAAGTTCCGTGCTAAAAACGCTTTCAAATCTAACGACGTCAGTTAGCTGGAGGATTTAGTTTGAGTACTTTAATGCTGGCCTTCCAACTTTTCTCGAGTAGATGAAAAAAAAATTCCTACCACCTACTAGTGGAGAGGTTTTTAGTTGAAATTCAATTATAAAATCCACCTTAGTATTCTTTTTATAATGGTTATTCTATTTGAAATAATTAACGATAACAAATATGTATGGATATTTTAGCAGGAACTATTAAAATAGTGGAATTGATGATTGGTTTATTGGTATTTTTAGCTTGTTTAGTTAAAAGATCTTTTGCTTCAACCTGTTTATTATGAAACTAAATAAAATGTTCTTGAATGTTTCAAATTGAGAAGACGTTAAAATGTAAAGGTCGATGTTAATTGAGGTAATTTATACAGTCCACTTATTAGACTAATTTTGTTTATTAAACGATCGTTTCTATTTCCTTGTAACTTAATATGTTATTCATTGAATAATAAATATTTAGAAATTTTGTTAATTTGTTTCTTAATAAATTTAATTTATGGTAAGAAATCTTGCAAGTTACTACATTGGAATAAGATTCTAATAGGCAATAATTGTACGAGTATGTTGTTAAATTTAGAAGTATGCCGTTTTATATGTGTATATACGATTTAACACTAAGAATAGGGAAAGACCTTTCTCATTAAAGTAAATATATGGAAGTTCTTTTTAATAGTCTTCTGGTTTTTAGTATAATAAGAAATGTCATCGAATATTCATACAAAGGAGAAACCTTCGTACTTCTTTCTTTAGAATTCAGTACATAAACGTCGTATAATAACTTGAAGAAAACACTGAATTTTATGTCCCTTTGTTAGATTTTACGACATCCAATGCATGGATAAGACGTATAACATTTTTGCATAAAAAACTATCTAACTATTATTGATCAGTGAGCAAAAATTTACGGGTTATGGTGTATGCTTATAAGGTGACAATATTTCTAAAGAAATAAAATTCCCCACAAATCTGTCAAGATATGTTTAAAACAAATAGTTGGTCTTCTGTTTCATTTTATTATTTAACCAAAGATATATTGTTAATTTGGTAACGGACTGTATAAAAATATTTTCACATAAAACTAGCTGTCGCCCGCGACTCCGTCCGCGCGAATTACTCGTAAAAAAACTTAATCAGTAGCCTATGTGTTCTTCCAGATTATGTTCTACACCTATGCGAAATTTCATCCATCCATCTAAACATTCGCATTTATAATATTAAGTGTGAGGTCACAGAAACTTCAATAAATAATTTAGAACATTTAAAATAACACGGCTACTATAAAAAAATAAACTTGCATTTCAAATTCTAGCATTACAAACCGTAGTCCAAAGGAGATGGTAGATACGTCTAAATTTGAGTTATGCCAGTCTCCTTTGGCGCAGTTGTCGAGTGAATTTGAAATTTCTCCGTCGGGCCAGTGCTCTCAGCTAGCGCCTTGTAAATTTTAAATGAAAGTTTTATCTTACAGATCGTTCCTCTAAGAGCAGCTTAGCTATCGAGAACTTGTTAGTAAATGCGGCAAAATGTGAAAATGCTAAGGGAATATTTAAAAGCCACCAACCAAATGAAAATACCACTTTGTCGTTACTGAATAATTAAAACGCTTGTTTATACTTTACTAGCTGTTACCCGCGATTTTATTCGGATGGGATTACAAAACTGATTAAGTAGCCTATGCGCTATTTTAATTTGTAATATTTTTTGCTTCGATTTTTTTTAATTATTCTTGAAACACTTAAGTTAAAAGCCCAAACCTTTGCACTATATTCATCAGAAATAAAAAAAAAATATGTCAATGTTTTTTGTTTTGTTTTTTTTTTTTTTGCTTGGCTAATTTAATATTAACGTTGTTTGAGGATTGCACGATTTTTTTTAAACTTCATTTGTATATAAATAATTTCAGTTTCAATGCAAAAATATTTCTGTTATTGAAATCCTGTAAGCTCGGTACAGGTTTTAGTATCACCTAGGAGCTTTCTGAATAGTAATGGATGCACTTTATTTATAGAAATACCGTATTCAAAACCAACCACTCCGGTAGACTAAAATCCAGCAACGTATTGCAATGGATGTAAAATGAAATGCTTTGAATGAATTAAAATATTTTAGAGATGTATTAAGTGAATAGAACATCGGTGGCTCAGGGGATAAGCACACGATTTGTAATCTGCAGGTCCTGGGTTCGAATCCCGCTATGTAAAAATGTGTTTTCGATTTCCGATTTACATATTGTACATTTATCTTAACGTTTTGAACCTGCAACCTGTACATATCTACGAAGAAATTTAAAGATATATATGAAGTCAACCAACCCGCACTGGACCAGCGTGTTTGAGTAATGGCCTAGTCACTCCTAACTTAGGGTAGACTCCGAGCCCCTCATTAGAAACAAATAGTGAGCTGATGATGATGATCAAGTGAATATTTTTAATTAATGAATTGATCACAAAGTAGGACCAAAAATATATAAAAATAGTTTTTAAAAGGAAACACAAACATGTAGGTTCGCTTCTATGTCCTTTAATGAATATTCAATAAAAAATTAACTGTATTAAAAATGAAATGAGAAGTTATATCGATTTTAATTAGTGGGAAAAATTAAAAAAGCTTTCTAACAAAATTATTAAGATACCCTGATAGAAACCACAAGCCTCATAAAAACAAAGATCTCGCTTCGCCCGTCGCCACTTTGAAGTAAACCTGATGAATTTTAAAATTGGAATATCAAAGCGTTCGTTTTATGGTTCGATATTCAAATTGATGAGCCAGAGACGAGTCCTATTCATAAGGCTTCAAATACATTGGAATTGGTTGATGAGATTGTTCAATTCGTTTCGCTTTGGAAAGGAATAGCTTCAAACAATTTGCAATAGGTTTATTTGTATGGTATAATGTATGTCACTCTTTAAAGCTCGCATGTGTTTAATTTACTAAATTACTCTAGGAATAAACAACGATGAACTAGTGTTAGCCATAATTATTTTTTTAATTAAATTTAACTAGCACAGTTATTTCTGTTTTTTTTTCAAAGGGAATGAAAAGGGGGACAACATTTTTTACGCATAAAAGCATTATCGTAACCCAATTAAATTGAACGATGTTAGAACGTACACAAAAAATATAAACATGTCTATGGTTTCGTACATAAAATAATGGCATTATTTTTATATCGTATACCCAATTTAATATCAAAGTGAAATAGAGATGTTTTTGTTTAATTAAATCGATTTGCCTTTAGATATTTCCAATCGTTTCGAATTATTCCATTCAAGAACAAGTTAACTTTGGTTGTTACTGCTTTAGTACATCTATGCATATTGTTGTCTCTATTTGGTTAAAGATAATGTGATAGACAATATGTGGTTCCACTATCGAAACATTTGTACAAAAACATATTATTTTCTCTACTGTTTAAAAGAGACTGAAACAGACGAAAAATATGTTTTATAAATTTTTTGAGACACACTGATAGGTTAACTAAACAACTGTTTACATATAACTCAACGTCAGAACCATTCCCAGAATAAGCTAAAGCAAACAATTCCACCGATCTTCGTACATTTGTTTCTTTTTTAATACCTCCTAAGCTCACTCTGATTGGATAGCTTTGTTTCTGTTTCGGAGCGATCTTTTGATTACTTGGTCAACACAGCCTGGGTTTCAACGATGGTTAAATTAATTAAATTCTCGACATGATATCAATTGTAAATGCTGATGGTTTTCGTAATTTTTTTTTTTTTGAAAGGTATAAAACTTTATATTTTTAGGAACATTCTAGATAAAAGCTGCTGCAAAGAAATTAATGAGGCGTGCATCGAATTAAAAATTTACCATGTCCTTTTCATAATTCTAATAATTAAAATAATAAAAAATATTACTAAAGACAAATTTGTTTAGGCAAAAAACAGCTTAAAGTCAATATTGCAATTAGAGAATTTATTTTACCAAGAAAATCCGAATATCAAAGGTAGACGGTTATTTGATTTGAAAGCGACATTTCTGTTGTTTAAGCAATAGTTCACTGGAAATGTTCGACATTCCGTTCGCGGTGCCTTTGAAGTGCCGTTAAACGGGCAAATAGCTGTTTGCTTTCTGCTCTATTGGAGTGAATCAGACTACAATACATTATGTACTTTACGATATATACACATATATATATATATATATATATATATATATATATATATATATATATATATATATATATATATATATATATATATATATATATATATATATATAACAATTCATACTGACTTACAAATATTATACATTATAATAAGCTTATTCGAATAAAAGTAATTGCTAGTTTTCCCCTAAGCTATGAAATTTTTAGAATATTATTAAGACACCGCACAGAGTTTTAGTCTCAAAAAATATATTTAAAACTGTTATGTAATGAATATCGAGTTTAGTTAGTAAGTTATAACCCAGGATATCCTAATAATATGAACATGGATATCTGCTTTGAACTTGTGTAAAACATGTTGCTAACATCTAATCTGTGAAAAAGACACGAATACGTTTTAAAAATATTGGCTATTTATATATCTACGAAATATATAATTATATTTAAACGAAAGGCTATTAGTAAAGATTGTGAACAGTATATTAAAGCAAATAATACACACTTGAATAGATTCAATACCGAATCTAGATGAAGCAATTCGAAGGCGAGGTTTATAGGTCGATTGAAATACACCTTATTATTCCAAGCGCAAAACAGGCATTGGTAGGCAAGAAGTGAGACTTGTATAAGTTATCGAAAGACTTGGACTATGAATTTATTCGTGCTTGTATTGCAAATACCAATAAGATCTTTGAAGACTTGTTGAATTTATTAACTAATCAGAATTGAAAGCTAGCTTCGGATGAAGCAAATTCAATTGACCATAATATAATTATAAAAATTAAACAAATAGGAACTTACTTTTAATATGATTAATAATGATTAGAATTAAAAGAAAAACATTACATAATAATAATACTAATAAATCTAATTTTACTCCTACATAACCTTAGAAAATTTTTGATAAGTTTAAATAATTTTTATTTTTATTACTTTACCTGATTAAGTAACTGAAATTTTTAGGAAAAACATCAACCTATACTTGTAAGACGGAAAGAATTGTAAAAAACGATAATTCTTTTCCATTTAATAGTTTTCGAAAGAACATTGTTTTTTTTTATACTTTGTACGCTCAAGCTATGATTTATGTATCTAGTGAACAACATTTAAATGTTAAAGACTAATTTCAGAGTGTACAATTTCATGTTTTACCATTTAAAACTGAAACCGAGCTAACCAACTGAGCGAATTTCGTCGCCGAATTGAATTTGGCTCGCGTCCCCCGCGGTCGTGTTAAATGAGTTCTGCTCGTCAACTGTTTGAAAGTTAAATGGATTTCTCAACCGTTGTGTTATAGTTTTTGAGCGATATATTATTTATTTGTCTATTAAAGTTATACTAATTATTTTAAGGTTTACAAACTAACCGCTTTCTGGCTTGTAGCAAACGTTTAAAATTTGTATTTCTTTACTAAACTACTGCGTTTTTATTTCATGTGTAAAATTCTTATGTATTCTTCATTTTATTTTCATAGATGCAATAAATTTTACGTTTGATGCCAAAATTAAGGATTCACATAAGATAAAGCGAATTACTAAGAAGCATCTGATTTAATATTAATAAGTTTTATTATTAGAGAAAAATTGTATTGTAATTTTGAACGTGAATAGCTTGAGTTTAATTCTTGTAATTACGGTAAACAATTAAAGAGTTGTTAACCGTGCTGTAGTCTAAATTCCAAACAGCCTTAAAGCCGCAAAGGTGTTCCAGAAGTTACGCCAACAATTACACATAAGTGGTTCAGCTGGAATTCCCTTTTCGGTTACGACGCCATCTGCCTTAGCGAAATGCGAACCATTAAAACTCTAACCCGGCGCAATGCAATTTCCACTATATCCTGTAAAACCCAAAGTTCTAATTTGCTTTGCTTGCGATAAGTGAATATTTTCGAAATTGTGACGTCATTGTTGATTTTATGGAATAAAAAACCTTTTGGTGACATGTTTGATAATTATCAAAAACAAAACGTGTTGTAAATAAAATAATGAAGTTTAGAATGTGAATATATTTAATTTGACATACGTATGAAATGTAACTGAGTTACTTTGACGACCGTCGTAATTTCTAAAACGAGAGGCAAAGTTTTAACAACCGAACCGAACGAATCAGAAGTGATAGAGAGGTATTCCTTTTTAATGAAGGGATTTAAAGGTTGTTTGTATAATCCATTTCGTTCGGACTTTGCACTGCCTCGGCGGCAAATATAAATTTGTTTTATTGAAATTCCCTAACAACATTAAACGGGACACTTTCTATCGTAACGGAGGGTTAAGTTTTATAAGGGTATAAAAATATTTAATGTAGTTTGTCCATTAAATTTACTTCCGAAATGAGGACTCGCCTAAATTATTTTGTGATGATTAAATTTGCTTCCTACTTATTCAATAAATTGAAATAATTCTTCTCAATAAACATAAAGCAGCGATATCCTTCACAACAACTTACAGGACTTTATATGTGAATCTGCTACCAATTTTCCTTTTAAATTAAATATAACACGTAAAGTTTTATTAATTCATTTGTCGTAGGAAAAAATCTCCAAAATGATGCAAACTACAAGATTAACAGTAGTAGGCGCCAGCAACAACAACATCTGTTGCACGAATGGGCTAGCTCGCTCGGTTAAATACCATAACCACACAGAAGACAGGCGTGAAGTGGAAGCGATTTCGCGTTTCGTCTGAGGAGTGTGGTGCTGGAGGCCTAATTTTAGTCATTTTTCCATTCTCACCATTTTCTTAAAGAAAGGATGGGAAGGGGAAGTGAATTTAACGGAGGAGGGAATGCATAGGAAGGTGAAATATTCTATTTCTGTGCTTCCTCCGCCGTAAAGGTAGGCAACGCATCTGAAATTGCGGATATCAATGGGCAGCGGTCGCTTCACTATTTCGGCAAATTCTGGTGGCCTCTTGCTCGTTTGCCTTCTTATGATATAAAAAAATCGTCTTCAATCAATTGCTTTCAAAAATTCTTGCAATCGAATTGCAAGGGATACATACAATGGTAACGCTCTACCTAAATTCACCTTTAACACCTTCAAATTATTTGACACGAGAAACTTACAAGAAATCTTTGGTGATGACGATTAAAATAACGATTGCGTTGAAATTAATGAAAGGTATACTCACGACGTCGATAAGTTGACTGAGTCGCAGTCCCATCTTGACAGTGAGGCGATCTGAGTTGTTACCAACGGGGCGGATGAGCCGGTTGTAGTTGGACAGCAAGTCGTCGTACAGCCGCTTAGCTTCAGGGTTCGCGTCGCTCAAGCGGCCCCACACGCACAGGACTCCGACCACAAGCGCCAACACCATCTTAGGCTAACACCACCCCTGTTAACAAAAGAAAAAACAAGTGAGCATCGAAACAAAAGAAATGTCAGATAAGTAGATGTGAACAACTAGACAAGTTCAATATAGTCTGATTTATTTGATTAATTTTAAAATAATACAGAGAAAATTGAGTTAAATTCGCAATTTTGTATAGTTTCAACTGTATTTAACATTAATAGTACATAAAATATCTTATTTTTACTTTATATAGATAGATAATGTGACTAAAAATAGTCACTTAAAGTGAATTTGGGTAACAAATAATGCAAATGAAAAAAAAAAGAAAATGTCGTGATTACAGAAAATTAAATCCAGTACAATATAGTGATTGAAATCAATAAATTTATCAGATTCCATTTGACAGATTACAAGAGTTGTTACTAAAGAACACTCGCAGTCGTAACTTTTAAAATGTAATCCAAATTTATTAGGATTACACAATTGAGTTAACGCGCAGGATAACTCGGAACATTTTATCCTTATCCGAGATAATGGGCCGAGTTCGATTTTATAACTAAGTAAAGGCTCAATTAGAAAACAATAATCGTGGATAGATTGAGATGTATAAAGTGTTAAGAAACATGGACTAACAAAACTTTGTGTAAAAAATTGGAAAACTTATTTATTCCATGTGAATTTTTCCAACATTTTTCCAACAAAATTAGCACAATTTTTGGTCTATACTAATTTAAAAAAGAGAAAAGATTTGACTGTTGGTCTGACTAAACTAAAGATATAAAATTAAAAAAATCAAAATATAATTAAAAAAATCTTGTGATTAACATATATATGTTAATATTTTTTTTTAAATCCTCGCGAGTGAAGTCGCGGGTAACTTCTAGTTGTTTTATAAGATCATCTCAAGAAATAGAAGCAATTATGAATAAAAATAACAATAATACAATTTGTTTTTGGATGATATTTTTCCTGAAATATTGGTATTGAATCACACTGAGTATTAAAAGGAATCCTCAACTAAATATTTAATATCATATATCATATATCACACATAAGTACAAAAATATTATTCATTCACAGGTAATATCACACGTGACGAAGATATACTTAATGTCAAAAGTATTAGATACAATTTGTCAGAACGTTGACGTCTCAGTTGTCAAAGGGAAAGTACACAAGGAAAATGAAAGAAAAATCGCTTTTTTCGTTATTCATTTAGGCTGTTCGTACACAACGCAACGCAAATCTTCTAAATATAGCGATTTTTGTCTTACGCGACTTAATAAATACAATTGTTGAGGTTCGTAAACTGGAACGGATCGCCATTTTTTTTTCGTCGCCAAAATCGCTCACCACCAGTTTGACAAAATCGTCGTGAGAAAAGTCGCTGCGCTGTACTAACCGAATAGACAACTCGCGTCGACAATTCAACGTTGTTAATACGGAGCGCGCGCAACGCGATATTCGCAACGCAAGGATACTATATTAGTTTTGAATATTAACGTTCCCTTGTGTACGAAGTGCCTTACATAATGTGACAGACTGAAGTATTTTAGACTTGTATGGTAACACCTGTATAAGACATACTGTCATCTCTTTCAACTTCTTTGATACAATAGAGACAACAATATAATTTCATACTGATGTTTGCTAGTGGAAACTCACGATGAATGTGATAATTTCACACTTCCCTAGTCTGTGAAAAATTTCATTGCTTACTTAGGAAAAAGATTTGTTATAGTGAAATTTGAGTGAAATTGATGTCAAAGAGTTGAATATGAAATGCTGCGAGGAAGGTTAACAAATAACAAAGAAACGTAGCGCAAGAATATAAGGGAAACTGTTATGCTATTCAAAAATTGAAAGATCTCCCATTCTTTTGCGAAACGTGTCTACATTTCTAATGAAAAAATGTTTGTAAACAAATCTTTTAAAAGGAAAACGTACAAATAAAAGGGAACATCTATCATTTAAGAGATATCACTTTAGTGTCCACAATGCATGCGATTTTAAACTCTACAAACTTTACAATAGATGCCTGTTTGCTATCAATGAATTCTTGAGGGACTTAACTAAATTGGAACAGTTCAAAAGCAACAAGCGAATTTAGCCTCAAAGCACTTGGTTTTATGGATTGTATTCCTACAAAGGACGCGGTTTAAAGGTAATAGAAAGAGACATTACTCGAGATCTTGATTTTAAAGTCTCTTGATTTATTTTTACGAGACGAAGTAAATCCTAATTCCATTTGGTTTGTGGTCTGCGTTAAGTGCACCACAATAGTATTTCACGGTAGAAATGTTTTAAAGATAACTTTGTCGTTGCCTTACAATATCGTGTTAATTGTTAACAAAACAAACGTACTCTACATCTATATAAGAATAAAACAAGTGCAACAACAAAACTACCAGACACAGTCCAGAGTATGTGAATCAAGTACTAATAATGAAAAATTTATGTTTTTTTTCCGTCTTTTTTTAACATCCTAGTTTATAAAAATAAAAAGGGTTCACGTTCAACGTTTTACCGATGTTCGATAGTCATTGTAACAATAAACGAATTCGAAATTAAAAAAAATAGTTATTTTATGCCCGCCGTTACAATGTTACGTTGTTCTATTTTGAGTGTCTAATGTAATCTATTAAATCGACACAATAATAAATGTTTGATCCAAATACAAATTGTAACATAAACTTAACAAATATTAACGTATATTTTATCTTTACATCATTTCCAATTAATCACACAACTGGGGTAAAGTCCCTGAGCCTGAAAAACGACTAAATCAAAATGAAAAGTCGCCAGGGGCATTTAAATTGAGGTCAAAATACTCTGGTTACCAGTTTTTAGTTGTAGGGTACATCGTTAATCACCGAACACTGACCCTTTATAGTTAATAACGTGTTTTAGGAAGCCACCGAACGATCTAGAAGGGAGATTACTTAAATGAAAACCGCTTACGTGAGCTGTGAATATAAGAAGGTAAACCGGGGATTACGTAAATTTTGTAGAGATATGATTTTAGTTTAGTTTTTTCGGTAAATATGAAGATTAAAATGTCTCTTAAACTAGTATTTTGCGTAGCTTAAATAATTAAGGCGCTGCTACATGAACAAATCGCACACTAAAATATTGACTTTTCCGTATCCAATTCCTAATAAATTCGGCACTGAAAGTATAGACTTTAACAACTAGATGAAAGTCTGTTAAGTTTTTAGTAATATACATCTTTCTTTGTCAATTTTATACAAACATTTTATAAATTTGATCAGTAATAATAATGCAACATATCACATGACACACATAAATTTGATCAGTAATAAAGATGTTATAGTTTATTAATATTAAATTATTCAAATTTGGAACCCTGATTTTGTTTAGTAGCTAAACCGGGTTTTTCCAGTATCACCACGTATGCGACAACAGATAATTATCACGCACACATACGTGTACTAGTGGTAGTGCAACCGATTGGTGCGGCAGTTAGAAGCTTTGTCTCTACATCGCTTATATACTCACGTGGCTATACTGCGTCTGATTTTAATCATAATTTACTGTTATAACAGATAATTAACTTGATATTCTCAAATATCGAGATAGGCAAAATTCCTTGTTCAGTACAACGTGTGATATCATAATGTACTACTCAGATAAGGGAACCCTCATAAGTTCTATAGCAACGACGTACGTAATCTAAACCCTTACCTCGACACTGTAATCTCATATTTAAATTAAAATTTTCCAAGTATCAAGTGCCCGCATAATAATTTTAGACTCACGTCTCTAACATGATTATACTAAGCAATGTTAATACATTTTGAATTTAACTGTTTAATTTTGTAAAGTAAATTAATTCGTTGTTGTTAAAGTAGTGTTCACTGAAGATATTGAACCGTTTTTTCTTTTGCTATATTCTTATTTATGTGAACAATAAACCTTTTAAGGGTAATACTTAAGCCAAAGTTTGCCTTTTTAAAGTCTTCTTCCTCAAAAAAAAAAAAAAAAATTAAAAGTCTTAAAACTAAAAGGTATCCTCCTCTGTTTTCAACGTGTAGTACCCAAATTGTTATTAAAAAAAAAGAAGGGATTTAACAAATAACTTGAATAACCAACTCCACTCTTAACATAATTATTACATAAAAAATTATGTTATTACATCGTCCAAGAATATACCTTAAGCATATTCAGAATCCCAAACTTAGAAAATCGACTTATCGTTTCCTGAGTACAGGTCAACCTGTCCGAGTTGTATTGCAGAAGATCCGGAATCCGGCATCTTTGTAGCAAAGCAACTTTCTTAGTTCAAGCTCAGTTAGCAGTTCAAAATTGGGTTTTCAATTTTCTAGATACTTTTGTAGTACTTGTGTGAAGATAATTTATGTGTATATTTCTTAAAGTAAGATTATATCGCATTCATAGTTAATAAGTTACTTAGTTAAGATTTATAACACTAAATATACATCAAGGGAGATCAATTAACGATTCTGAGTGTATTACAAGTGAATACATAATATGTAATGACTTAATGGGCACTCAAAATCGAATCGATCAGAAAGTCTGTTTTTTGCAACTTTAAAGATTTTAGAATTTATGATTTATTTGATATTATTCATCATCAATACATAGTATAAAACAAAGTCGCTTTCGCTGTATGTCCGTATGTATGCTTAGATCTTTAAAACTACGCAACGGATTTTGACGCGGTTTTTTTTAATAGATAGAGTGATTCTTAAGGAAGGTTTGTATGTATAATAAATGCATAATATAGTAGAGAAACACTGATAAATTTAAAGTTTTCTAATGTGATGTCGTAAATAAGCACGTTTTTTTGCGCTTATATTGCAAACGCTGGCTGAACCCTACGAGATAGACCAAAATAATGTACTACAGTATTGTTCACCTTAAAAAGTTCAACAAAAAAGTCCGCGATGGTATATGTCTATCTCTTAGGGATAACCCAGCATAACCATTTTTATTCTTTTACGAAGTGATTTTAAACAAAACAGCATTAATCCTTATCCATTTAAGTACACTAAATAAATTGTGCATTTATTCTGTAGTAGGTATATTTTGCATTGCACCCGTGCGAAGCCGGGGCGGGTCGCTAGTTATTTATAAAATAATTATTTAAATAATAACATTTCTTTTTGATTTAGTTTTTTTATCTGTATTTTATCTTGAAAACTACGAATCTATAAGCGAATTTTCGATAGTTCAATACGCGAAGTCATTGGAGTGATTCTATTCAAAGCTCCATTCGTTCAGTCGACAAACGGAAGCGAGGGAATGGCGTCATCGCCAGATGTCCGGCGCGAGAATTGCGTCATTTGATTTCCGCTGCTCCATCGCCCTCAGTTCACAGTTCCTTTAAATGATACGATGTTTGTTGAGGTTCCGATCTCGTGATTTATATTTCAATGCTGTATGATAACATGAGTTTAAAAGTTTTAATATAATTGGTTATATATTATATTTGGTTATGTATTCCTTTTTGGTACATTTATGTATCACTTGCTTACATACAATTGAAAACGACAGTTAGATGTAAGTCATACCCTGGTAATATTGTTATCTTAGAAATTTCATGTTATTTAATTCACATATACATGACTTTCCAGGAAATAATATTTATGTTAAATTTCAATATAAAATACGTTTTAAGGCATTTAAATATATTGTTATAGACCGACAACATGTTCAATTACAAAATCTATTGAATATTCGGGTCGGATAAAATCAGAATTGCCATCAACTTAGACCCACAACACCTCATTATTTCCTATGCGATCCTATCTCAGACAAAGGGTTAAGTGTCAAATGTCAAGGGTCTAGGAGATCGTTTAACCCTTTAATAACATGTTCGAACTATATCCATTTTTTTATTTCACGCATAGTATAGATAAGTAATGTTTTAGTTTTTTTATAAAGTGTATGTATCGAAAAACTTCAAACATGAAGTTTTTAAGAAAATATTAATGTATTTTGAATAAAAAAATATTACAAGTTTCATATTTATTTAACGAATATGAAATTAGATGTATAAATGTAAATGTAAATGACCGAAGAGCTGGCAGCTACCTTGGACAAAGAATTAGTCTAGCCATTCAAAGGGGGAACGCTGCCAGTATCTTCGGAACCTTGCCTAAAGGGACACCTTTTAATGATATATTTTAGTTCTTATGTATTACATTTAATCTAATATTTTAATTTTCTTATGTATAACATTAGTAAGTCTTCACAAGAAGTACATTTTATTTCTATGAATTTTCGTTATATATTGTCACGTCGTTGCCATGGTGAATTTGATTATTTTATTACTGACTATATGTCAATGTTTTTTATCAATGTAATAAAATGTTATAATCATGCTAATATTATAAATGGGAATGTTTGGATGGATGGATGGATAGATGTCTGTTTGAAGGATCTTGATGAAAGAACAATGGCAGAAAAAAAGGTGAAAAAAAAAAATTGTTCTTTGGCACAGATGTAGAACATAGTCTGCAAGAACACATAGGCTACTTATTACATTTTTTTTAATTCCGCGCGGACGGAGTCATGGGCGACAGCTAGTTATATAGCTTTAAAAGTATGTTAAGGATCAAGTATATATTTTAATATCTTGGATGGATATGTTCAACTAAGATTTATGTATATTCAAAACATAATAATTATGTTTTAATGTTGGTACTTTAATCTGTATATGTAGTTACTAATCTGAAATATGTACAATACCAGGGCCGTAATCTAGCAACTATTGTAATAGCGTATAAACGCGTCAGACGACAAGGGGTGTATAAATCTTTGTTAAAATAACAGAGTAGGAAGTTTATGCAACTAGCTGCAACTTATCTGTGGGAACTCGCTTTAGAATAACATTTGATATAATTTTGGGAAACCAAATGCGACTGTGCAACTGCCACAGGTGAGATAATATTTATTAGTGTAATTTCAGAATGCGCAGATTTAAATTGTTTTGGTTTTAAAAAATGTGTTCTTTATGTGTTTAAATCGTAGTCATAGTAAAATGTACCGATGTTTTAAAGTACATTTTGAAGTTTTAAAAACACTTCAGGAAGATTGTATTGAAAACTATGTACGTAAGTACAAATTTTAATGTTACTATTATTATACGGAAAGTTTAGATGGATGAATGTATGTTTATTACAACGTATCTGCGGAACGGCAAAACAGATCTCACTGAAATTTGGCACAGATGTAGAAAATAGTCTGGAAGAACACATAGGCTACTTATTATGTTTTTTCTTTTTTCAATACCGCGCTTACGGAGTCGAGGGCGACATATTTTTAATTACCAGCTGCAAATGTGAAACATTGAAACTAAAACAAAAGAAAGTAGCTCAAAGACGTGTTATAAACAATCCTAAAACAATCTTAAGCCAATGCCGATTACTAAGTATCGTAGAACATTAGCAGATACAAATTAGAACAAATCAAGATACAATCCCGATTCGGTATCCTCTAATCAACCTAAAGCTACATAGAATGATTCGCTCACGAACTATTTGCTAGCTTAAACAACGCCCGTTTCGTTCCTCAGACATAAATTTAGCTAATGCTACTGAGGCTATGACGCATTTCCATTGGATGAGAGAGATTTGTTACTCTCGGGTAAGAAAATCTTGTAATTCGTAGTCGCAAAGATCCGACCGAACTTGGCAAAATTTATCATTTGGAATTCGATTTTAGTGTATGGTTCAGCTAGATTTGTATTACCCTCGATCTTTTGTATATAAAAATAATTTTACTTATCTAAAAGTAGAACATAGTATTCTATTGTTTTAACCGAAGACAGATTGGACGTATAAATATAATTAAGTGTTATCATCTCTCAGCGAGACGCTATTTGGCTGATGATGGTGATTATCTCCCAGTCTATACCCAACTCTATGACGATGAGATTGGCGCACCGAGTTTTCATCCTTCCATATCTATAATATTTCAAACTTTTCCTTCCGTGGCCAAGGGAAATATAATCAAGTGTAAAATGTTCTAACTACCTCAAAGTATTAACACTGCTAATACAAATTCAAAATAGTAACAACGAAGAGAGTAGAAATAGCGGTATTATAACTAGAATAAAGCCATTAGCCGTTGAAAGCTAACTAAAAACATATGAGCTAATGCAAACGTAGCCTGTGTGTGACGCGGAGGGCTATTTATCAAGCCTCGGGAGCTACTGATTTTAATTAAATGTCATTTCGGATGAAATTTAATAATCCTTGTTGACTTTTGAACTAGTTATTTATAATTACCGTGGTGTTACACTACCGTGACATTAGTATTCCATGAAGAATGTAAAGGGAGTCAATATATACAAATATAAGAGTCATGACAATAGAAATCTACGGTTATATATCAAATGATTCTGTATTAGAGATGTATTTAAAAAGTGTTTTTTTGGAACGAAGTTCCTTATCGCGCGTTGTGAAAGGGGGCTAGACGGAAAAAATTCTTACGAAAAGTTGTCACGACACTTTTTGCTATAGTAAGTATGTTAACGACGAATGAGCGCTACTTCACCATGGCAACGACGTGACAATATATAACGAAAATTCATAGAAATAAATGTACCTCTTGTGAAGACTTAAATTTTTTATTCATAGAATAAACATTGGTTCCTTCACTAATTAATCGAAAGGAACTTCGTTCCATCCGGGTGTCCCTTGACACCTCTCAAGATTTTTATTTTTTTTTAAATATTTAATTTGGTGAAAAATGCCAGGGCGATGGCTCGAATATTCTTCAACTTAACTAAAAGTCTCATTTAAGTGTTTTGTCTAATTAAACACTAAACGATGACGACTCTGATGACACATATAGTCACGATGGAAGATTCTCTGGGGAAGTAAGAAATATATTATGATAAATTTAAACTAAGGAAATGATTAAGTAAAATTAAATGACTGATAGCTGAAGTTAGTTTATATGTCTCTATATAAAATATGATTCTTGAAGTTAATTTAAACAAACTAGTGACTTAAAATATTTATTCATTTGTTACGAAACATGCAAAATCGCGAATAAATGTATAAAGTTTAGTCACTTCTCTAAGAAACTAGAGTCTCGATGTTGGCAAACTTCTAAACTTTGAACAACATATTGTTTGGGACACGTCGTATGTTTTGATAATTTGTTGAAGATGATAAAACTTGTTTTGACTATATTTCGTATTTAGTTTTGAAAATACAGGAATTTTATTTAATTCTGATATAAATAGCTTTAACTAGAAAACAAAAAGTGAGGCTCTTTCTATGAGATTAACATTTAAGAGGCATAATTTTAATTAGTAATTCTTTTGGCGATATAAGACTAGCGGTTACCCGCAAGTTCGTCAGCGCGGAATTAAAAAAAAGTGAAACCCATAATAACCTTCTCGTCCAAATCCCGTCAAGTCAGTCCAGACATTCCGGAGATTACCCGAGACAAACGAAGCCTTGCATACAGACCGCAGACATACAAAAAAATGGTTTTTCATTATCAGCTACGCAAATGTATACAAAATACGTTTTTTTTTTATATTTCATACAGACACTTCAATCTTATTAATATGTTTAAATTTAATACACTTAAATTTATTCAAGTGTACTCAGTCCTGCTTCATTATACTACGGTTTTTATTAAGATCTCTTAAACTTTAAGTTACTTTAGTAAATGTAATTGTAAAAAAAAAGTTTATACCAAATGAGTTGGTTCCATCATAGCATACAAAGCTAGATGCTTAATGCAGTATGAAAAAAGCTTTTAAAGTTATTTCTACTCATTATTTAAAAAGCAAAATGCGTTCTCTCACTTCTAAGCGGCCAATGAAATCCAACGGCTTTTAAAAGCAGCTTTTTAAATGTAGCCCGTAAGCCAGCGTGTACAAAGGTTGGCCATTACCTGACCGGGTGAATGAGTGAGCGAAGTCGTATGAATGACTGACTGATTACGGTCGAACAAGTGATCATTCGTTTTTTAACACGTTGTATCTATTTAATAGTTTTATTTGTACTATTTATTTCATGGGACGAAGTTCATCTCACTTATATCTACCTACTATTGCTACAGAGATACTATCGCCTTATGATTATACCTCTCTAGCAGAACTTAATTAATTTTTTTAAATAAAAAATCGAGTTAAATCCGTTCAAGGAACAATATTTTCATATTGTAATGAAGAGAAAACATTGTACATGTACTCCAATTTATGCCGAGTCCGCAGATGCGGAGGTTCTAAATCCAAGACACGACGGCCCGCTAGGGATATGCGGGAAAATTTACCCACAAAATTGGGTAACATCTACCCAACGGGGTAACATCGAACAGCGACGGAGAAACTTGAAAATCGATGTTATGGAAATAGGGTTGCTACGAGGCAGCGAAAAAATTAGATATTTTACTTATGAATGATTTTTTTTATTTTAAATAATAGATTCAAGGTCTTGAAGTGGTTCCTCGTACTCCATCTGTACGAGGAAGCGACTGTTTTAGTACCACTTAAACAGCTCTGAGTAGCGTCGTAAGGCCATAAAAGTTGTATTTATTTATTTTATTTAATACCTGATTATTTATTTTTTAACAAATAATTCTCTCGCTAATCTAATTAAGTAAGAAGTTTCTCATCTATATATATAAAAGAAAGTCGTGTTAGTTACACTATTTATAACTTAAGAACGGCTGAATCGATTTGACTGAAAATTGGTGGGCAGGTAGCTTAGAACCAGGAAACGGACATAGGATAATTTTTACCCCGTTTTCTATTTTTTTTTTCCGCGCGGACGGAGTCGCGGGTAAAAGCTAGTAAGAAATAAAAGTAACGAAACATAGAACGTTTTCGTGATATCTAATCATTACTATTGCTTACTCGTAAACCATAAAACTATAAGAACATTATGAAAAAATTAAATACTTTGGCAATTCATTTTTATCACTCGATAAAAATTGAATTACTAAAGCAATCCAGCGATTGTTCAGTTTTCAGCCTCGTAGGCGATATTCCAGATTATTTGCTGGTAGGAATTATGATATTTCACGACATTGAAATTATTTTTTTAGCTGAAATGACATCATGATATTTGTTATCTTAAACCTGATTCGTATAGTTTTACTTTTTATATAATGCACGGCAAAAAGAGTCACTTGTAATATTATTTTTATTAGTCAGTAACAGAAAACATACATTTTTTCCATTCGTTTAGAGATTCTTATAAATATTTTTAAATATAATACTCACTTAGATATAAAGAGAGTTCTCCCAATCATAAGAAAATAAGCTTCCAAATAACGAGGCTACAAACCACACTATTAGATATAACTTGCTTGGCGAGAAAAATTTAAAACAATCCCTAAATCTTCACACCGTTTATAAAAAAGTACGTACTTAATAAAAAAAAGTATCTAACTTACTTTAACTGTACCGTTTTGGTTTATTTTTTTATTTTAAAAGGTAATAAATCTAGTTACATCCAAACAACTCGTTTGCAATGTTTTAACTGTATTAATTTATCGAAAACACAAAGTTTCCCGTTGCCTTCACGTCAAAAAAGGAGATTTATTAATGATCAGAAGGCGAACAAAGTGTCCAGTTGCCGTATCATAGCGGTCGCATCGCTTTGAATTATGGTCGGTCTTTAATTAAAGTTTGTTTAATTAATCAGTATGCGAGAAAGTTAGTTACTAAATTAATTCTTTGCTTACACGTGACTTGTACATCATTAGGAATAAAGTTACATGTAATAAGGTTTGTTCTTTAGTACTTTTAATTACTTGTTTGGAAAACAATCATAATATACCGTTTTAAAAAGTTTTTGGTAGTGGAATTTGTAGGAATAAATAAACCATTTAGATATGTCAGTCCGCTGGAATATTTGTAGCTTGAACAGACGTAATAGGGGAAGAGTCTGAAACAATATTATTTTTTTTCGTGCAAGAACAGGCCGGTAAGCCCACAGCCACACGCGCGCAGACGACGCGTTAAGTCTAATGAGTGCGTGTGTCGGAGGCTTACTTTTAGTTATTTCACTTCCCACTTTCCTTATCTTATAGGGAATTGATAGAAGGGGGAAGTGAATTTGGCGGAGGAAGGGAATAGAAATATGTTATTTCTACGCGTCTTCTCCTACGTCATTTAAAGATAGACAACGCATTTGCAATTGTAGATATCTATTGCAGTCAATTGTAGAATTCTGGTGGCCGCTTTCTACATCTTATAAAAAGTAAATAAAACGGTTACAGTCATATGATATAGTTAATCCGTTATAGGCACAGACTAGTTTTTAGTCAGAGGCCCTAAACTTGTGTGTAGCAGTAATAAAGATTACAAGAGTTTATCTTATTAATATTAAAAGTTATAAGAAACATATTTTATTAAAGTATTCATTTCGTGAGACATTATCATTAACTTATATAGAACCGGCTAAAACAGTGAGCGACGGGCCGCGTCCGCGAAATAATACCAGTCCCACTCACCCTGATGAAAGGCCCCCAAAGGGCTCGAAACTAGTCGGTGACGACACCGGATATATATATATATATATATATATATATATATATATATATACATATGAGTGTTTTAACCGTTTCTATATAAGTTAACATATTTTATGTTTGCTAAAGGTACTTTGTTGGTTGATGGTAAACTTAATACTTCTCAACATAAATCTCACGTTTTAGAATACTTCAGTTGATAGAGGACAGCGCTTCAAGGGTTGCCTTAGGTTTTAAAAAGCTCTATTCACAGTTAAAATATAGCAAAGTTTTATTAAAACTTTTTGATATATACGAGAGAGGAGCGCGGTTCAGGCGATATTGTATCTCATAAATATTCCATGACGTAAAGCTAGAATAGCCAGTCTTTCAATTTACACGAAACAGAAATATGTTGCAATTTATGTTTCAAAAGTGATAATATCCTGAATTGTCAGTTTACAGAGTGTTGAACGCTATCTATCTATCTATATATACGGTTCAGATAGCGTTGTTGGTCATTGTTGAAATAATAAATAAGAAAGAGTTTTTTTATCATAGTCTTAAATAGAATTATTTAACAGTAAAGTCCAACAAAGATATCTGAGGCGATGAAAGGGGCGTTGCAGACGCGCTTAGTTGTGACAGAAAAAATGTAAATCCTACATGGGCATAGAAAATTACATAAAAGAAAATAAAAACATGACAGCTACAGTACGAAAAGGGCGCTAGTGAATAGTCATAATTTAGATAGTCTTGTCGGTCTGTACCCATGATTCATTTTAAGCCTTGTAATGCAATGGCGCTGCACTTGAATTAGATATGTATTGTTGTCTCAGTTTTTTCAATAAGAATGAGAGGCACGACGATATGATTTTATAAAAGTGCTTCGACGATGGAAATTCATTATGTAGTATGTAATTTGGTTTTATTTAAATCTACATTTTGAACATTTAGACTTTACAAGCAAAGCTAACTATAATATCTCTGTATGTTACAAAAAAGACAAAAAATAACGATAAAAATTCGTATTTACTATTGTTATGTTATTTACAGATATCTGGATCAACGCCAAGATTCTAGAACACTCGACACTTTCTGGTCCTTTTTCAAATAGTCGGATTGTTATTCGACTAACAATGAAAAATAGATTACAATCATTGTGTACAGCAAGAATTTAATTTCTTTGTTGCCAGTAGTCTGTAACGACATTTTGTAGTTCCAAAAAAAGTTTTGGTAAAAAAGTATCAAGCACTGTCAAGTAGTTGGTGCTAGAGGCCTAATTTTAGTCCTTTATCCCTTCCCACCATATTCTATGCGTCCCTTCTCTGTTGATTAAAGGTAGGACACATCTGCAATTGCGGATGCCTATAGTCAGCGGTCTTTTCTCTATTTTAGAGAATTAGGTGATCGCATGCTACACCTTAAGGTGTGTACTTTTTTAGTAGTATTTTATTCAAATTGGAACTTGTTTTATTTAAAAATATTAAAGCAGTTAAATTTCACTTGAATAGGAGTTTTAATTTCTGAATTCAATACCACATCTACAAAACTATCTAAGATTCCCAATCAATAAAATATATGTTATCCAAAATAAAACTCAGAAATAAGTCACAAATGGAAACTTATTCAGTAGATTTATTGCAGTACAATTATAAAATCGTTAAAGTAAGATTGCATATTTTCAGCTTTACGCTTTCATAAATATTAAACTTTTAATTAAGAAACAAGTATGAATTTAAAGGCAAAATAAAATTAAGAGCTAATAAAAATACGTTAAATTATTATATTAAATACTCGTATAACATTGAAGTAGAAATATAAAAAGGAATGAATTAATTAGTTTATGATAAGGTTATAATAAAAATTCTATGTTCGGTTGTCCTCTATACATTTCAAAACTATTAGTTAGATTTTTATGAATCTTTGAGAGCTATTTTTATGATATTTGGGCGCCAGACACTTTATATGTGAAAAACAAAAAAAAAAAAAAAACTACTAAATAATGATAAACGAAATTCAAAAAAATTTACAATACTTTTTATCTCCTAAAATCAATACTTATTGCTAACGCGTTGTGTAAATTATTAAGTTTATTAAGTTAGGAACTTAATAAAATAATGTTATACAAAAGTTATAACATATTCGACTTTTGATCTCAAATCATTATAAATTTAAATTAAATTCTTTAGTATGAAATACTTCACAAATATTTGCGTTTACAAATTTAATTAAAAGTCGGCAAACTTTCCAGCATAATATGATCAGTCCTTACGTTATGTGACAATCTCTCAATTGGAATGTCAGGGAGGGCGTTAATTCAATATGTCGCCGGAGAAAATTCCGAATGTGCCGAAACTTTTACAATTAAAAAGTGACTTGATTATAACGAAATTTAAAATTAATTTCCTGACGAATGTCACTGACGTCTTGGAAGATATGACAGTGATTTGAATGCGTTAAAATATGTTCTTTGGAAGATGTCAATGTTTGTATTTATTATTGTTTGGAATATGGAATATCCTATATGGAATAATTTTCGTATATGTAATTTAAGAATTTTAAAAGTTCTAGAATAAAGACTGCTTATATTAAGGGCTTTCTGTACAGGTGTTACTTATTTATTCGTTATGTTATATACTAACGCAGGTGGATCGCTAAGAAGGTTAATGAATAAAATATGAAAATGTAAAATATTTTAAGTTAAATTTCGCAACGCCTTTGATGACTTTGGCCCAGTTCTCGCTTATGAAAGCCCGCGATGTACCCGCTCTAAGACGATTTAATTCTAACATTTATACTTACGATTGCCAACCGCTGTAACGAACAAACTTATTCAGCCTTCGAGGCTTATCATTTATCTTTTTCTCAGCAACAAGTTTATAGACAGTAATAAAGCCGGAGAAAGGAAGAATTGCCGGATTTACGTCTTATTTCAAAAGTTATAACTTTTTTATCTTTTTTTTTTTGGTTTATGTTAAAATGACCGAACGCTTTAGAAGACTTATAAAATCTAGGTTAAGAACAAATAACGTTTAATAATACAGCAATCTATGTTATTAGCAATTCTGGTTTTATTAATTTTTATGGATAGCATCCTTTTTACTCTCTTTTACTCTTGTTATTTCACTCTTCTACTCTTTACATGGTAGATTTGATGAAATATTAGCGAGTTATTTAAATAATGAAGTAAAATAAAAGACAATAACACTATTATCTTTGATTGGGCTTTTTAAAAACATTCATCGTTTTAAAATCCGAAATGAATGGAGAATCAATTTTTAAAATTTTATATTAACTGAACAAGTAGTTTAATAAAAATGCAATTGCAGAATGTACAATTCATATAAAAGTTATAATTCCAATCTTTCTCGCGATAGCTGAAAACAATTGAAATAATTTTACAGCAAAATATGTGAATACGTTAACGAAATGCATAATTCGCCGAGAAAGTTATTCCACAGTTGGATAAAGCCTGTTGAAATTTAAACCTGACGATACGCGGGACTCTGAACATATCGCTTTGAAAATCCATTTTAATCATTTGAAGAATGAAAACTTTACGAATATTCTAATATAATTTTACCATTTCCATTTACTTCGTTCAAGGGTTCATATTTTGTTTTGTTGCTGTCACAATTCTATAGGTTAATTCTAAAATTATTATAATATAAAGAGTTAGTGAGAACAAAACTCCCTAACGGATTATTAGCATACAACAAGAACAAATTATGTGGGGATAAATTAAACTAAATTTAAACTGAGGCTATGATTTTTTGTATAAGGGGGCATGCGATCGACGGAAACACCAAGGTGATCAACGACACACATTGACAACCGCAACATCATTGGAACTGTAGATTATCAAGATTATAAAAATGTTGATTAGAACCATAACTAATTTAATATCAAGAATGTTTATGTCATTTTAACTTATCCATGTCAGATATTATCTTTGAAATACTAGAGAACATACAAATGACTTACTAGTCGTACTTAAAAAATTAATAATCAGTCACAACTATGTTTTCTACAAATCTTTTTATTTTTTTTATTTTGAAAAATCTAGCGCTTGACCACGATCCCACCCGATGAAGTGATGATGTGGTCTAAAGATAGTACGCGCTAGCTTTGCAAATGCCCATGCACACTACTCTTGAAGGCCCCCACGTCGTACTCATCTTTACACAATAATCTAACAGTTGTTAAGTTAGACGATGAAATGTAATTTTATTTTACATCCGATATATTTCTTTAATGAGAGTCGATTATAATAAGGGTTGAAATACCAATTTACTTATTTAAGCTGACTTTAATTAGCAGTTGTCTAACCGAATTCGCGGTCCCAATACTCTCAATACAAGCCGTAATTCGAGTTCTAGCACATTAAGTATATATTGATGCGTGCTATCCCTCCGAGTTGACGTCTTTGATCGTCAACGCCCCAGACAGCGACTAATTAAGCCCTCTACAACCAGCCCGACTTAATTTGGAATCAAATCAGACCATGTATGTTTATTTTAGTCGCTTTTGAAATTCATTTACTTTGGAAACCAATGTGAATAAATTGTTTTAATTCAATTAAATACTTTTGTACTGATAGGATTGTGTTTTTATTTTTTATTTTATTATTACTACATCCTGTAGATAAATCTTAGTTTGACCGATTTTGAAGAGTGAAACGTCATACGATTTGTGTTGTTACCATGAGACATAGAGTTACAGTTAGTCAGTTACATGTTTATGGTATGTTATAAAAATTGTAATGAACTTGTTTACAAGTAATAAGCGAGATTTGGCTCACAAATTTAAACGTTAAATCACAAATTTCTATCACATTCAAAACAATGTAAAACAAAATTACAAAATTTAATTTACAATCAAATTAATCAATTGAAAAATGATCCAAATAGTTCGGATCTACTATCGTTTCTGTGTTCCGCGCGGTGCGGTTAAATTCAATAGCAGCGATCAACATTAGGCTGATTACAATTAATTTTAACACCTCCAGCTATTTGGTAATGGAACAAACTCGTCCCAATCATAGATATATACAGAATTAAATAGTTGTTAACATGACAAATATTCCACTTATCATACATATTAAGTATGTCCCGGATAAATCAATTTTCATAATATATACAGTACATAACACATGTACCTTATCGAGAAAACAACTCAGGTAGTATATAAGATAAAAACTAATTAAAATAAAAATGAAATAAAAAAAATAGGAGATAAAAATTCGCTTCATAGCGACTGCATTAATTAAGAAATTACGCACTTAAATTAATAGGACAATTATTAAAATTAACTTATCAACAATCTCTATTACTTAGTTTAAAACAGACGACTCATCTCTAACTGAAGAGCGGAAGGGTAAGGGAAGTAGCATCGAAGATATCGCCGACAACTGGATTAAGCATTGATCAAGTTTCAAATTACACACAATCTCGGGCTCAAGTTAGAATAAAGACTAAGTGAAAAGATTTCAGCGACTAACAATAAATAACAATAAATTGCTTTCTAATATTGCGATAGTTGAATTATGTCTCTAAGCAACATCTCTTTCTTCTTACTATTTAAGTTTCCCAAAAATATAAAGATTAAAATCTTGAATGACTTTGAAAAAAGTAGAATTAACACTACATTCATTAAATTCGCTGAGGCTGAAAGAAAAGTGGAGGAATGTCCTTAAAATATGTGTAAAGTAATATCTGAAATAATATTAAATTATATTATATGCACAGTTATTTAGTAATTATTAAATAAAATGTTCTGGTAATTAAAAATAACTGTCTACATAATTGATAACATTAAACAATATGTAATGCGAACCATTTTACACTGGTATGAAACAATATTAAATAATAAAGACAGTACATTATTTCGTAGCTGTTCAAACTATATTTATCAGAATATAAGAATGTTAGTTCAAAGAAGACGAAGTTTTTATACTTGCACCACACAAATTAAGGAAATGCCGATTTTCCGCTCCGTTTATCTGCTACGACAGCGTAGCCATATCGTAGTACCTGCGTAGCAATGGCGTAGAACAAGCGTAGCAGTGTCTTAAGTCTACCGTAATGGAATCAAAGGCAGTGGATTTTCAATTTATTCAATTCTGAACTTTGAAACGGCGATAACTACCATGCACTTAGCTATGAAGTTCCTCTGATCGAAGTTTGAACTTCAATTTGTTTAGTTCGAAGTTATGGATTGAGGTTATATCGAGTGTTCTAGCTCTTCAAATATAAATAACACACTAAGTTTTGTATGAAAGAGGATATAAGCTAAGAGATTGTAAGATATATAACAGCTGATAGAGATATATGGAAGTAAGCGGTACATGACGTTGAACACAACATTGAATTTCTTCGCCTTTAGTTTTGTATAATTTAAGCATATACTGTGAAAAGTCGGTTTTTTGCTTTATTGTATTATTCGGAAATAATTTAAGGCTCTATCATATTTTGCAACAACTTAGCTTATAGAGTTAATAAATAGTACACATTCCTAGCAATATTACAATAGTATAGAATATTATCGAAACATTGTAAAGCGGCTTAGATTCACGGAGCCGTATGCAGGCCTGCGTGGTTTAGATAGTTACTTTATTATACTATAAGGCTTTATTCGGTAGAATAGCAGTTAATACTAAATAAGATTTAATCTTTGCTTCCAATATTCAATATTTTGGTGACTTACTCAAGTGATTTATTTGAATTTCGGACATGCATTATATTATTTTCTTAATTTAAATAAGGGCCACAATAAAGTAATAAAATAATCAATATATGAAATAAATAATACTAAAAAACAGTCATTGTAAAATATTTAATTATATATACAGTAAAATTGTGATAACCTATTTTTATAAAAAAAACCTGCAGTAAAAAATAATCAAAAGTAAAAAGAAAGCAATTGTTTGAACAAACAATGTTTCAGTCGGCCATTTTGAAATTCCATTCCTTTTTGTTTACAAAAAAAGCACTTTTAACAAATGAAAATGGCATTTGTACCAACATTCGAGTCCATTGTTGAAACACACAAAAATTAAACCGGCCGTGCAGTAACTTACCTTTAAGTCATGAATAATTTTTGGCAAGACACCCGAATGTCTCATTTTCAATTCTTTAAAAAAAAAAACACGAAATATTTGACAATTGCTTAACAAAGCTACTTTAAAGAGGTCCTTAGTAGTCCTTACAGATTCTCTTTTAAACATTCAAAAGGCAATGCTTTTGAGAAATTTGTTTTATAAGTTTTTTGAGTAACCTTTAAAAAATTGTCTAATAATATTAGTTTTTTAATTTAGGATTTGTTATAATCAAATAAGAAACTTTAGACTATAAAACGGCTTTGAAATAAAACGTCTTAATTTCAATTTTGGAAATCTGTAATTTATGCCCAAATGTTTATTTTAATTTTCGAAGCAAAACTCATTTGAATAAAACCAAATTCCAAGTCAAGGGTATTTTATATCCCATTTATTTTTGTGATATTATCAAGTATTATGTGATTAATAAAATGTCTTTGAAAAGGGCGCAAAATTCATCCAACGCATGCACTATATCAAAAGTATAAATTACTCTAAAACTTCTCATTACACTCTTATATTTGATAATTGTACCATCTTTCTTTGTGCTAAGTGTTAAGTTAAAAAAAAAAACAAGGAAATTATTATATCGAAATAGAATTTATATAAAAATCTAAGTTTAATCTAGTTGGCGCATCGATCTCTGTCGCGAGCCGCAAACATCGTCAGCTGCATTTGACATGTAGTGAAATATTCAAATTACCACTCAATTTGAAAGTCTAGTCGACTTTATGATTTTCAATGCCTCTACGATATGTTTTATCTGATGCTTCCAAGAGTGCAACTTTTTGTTTTGCTTGTGCTGTTAAAACTGTACTGTTCATTAAAATATTAAGTAGTTGTTATTTATTAGACAGTTAACAGTGAGATTAGTTTCATTTTAGTCTTATTTGTACATTATTTAAGCTATTATAAGCTATTGATTCCCAGAATCTAAATGATGTAATGATATGATCAGGTACATGAAAAATCCACAATTAAAGGATTATTTTCTTCAATTTTTTTATCAGTAAAATTTATTTTATGTTCAATGTTAATCAAATACAACAGAATTATACGATTTTCATTAAATATGAAACATCAGGTTAACTGAAACATATTTTTGCATATATATTATATGTAAAACGTTATCAAATTCATACGAATGACACCAAGCAAAGCAAGATCGCAAAAAACACTATGAATACTTAAGCTTAATAAATAAAACAAAATTATTTTCCGGGTCTTATCCTAACCTTAAAACTTTCCCTAGAGAAGTTAAAAGAAGAACCGACGTCATGAATTTCGCATCTCAAAGTTAGTAGAAGGAAAAATGGAAAAAGAACTTAATCCCGTTTCAGTTACGTTACTAAGCGTTCGTTTCTAAATTTCGAAAGAGGAATTCTAATTTAAAATTCATTCGTAACTCGTGGTAGTACGTGGCTAAAGCCGAGTTGAAGGCGAAACATCCTGAATTGAAATTCTGACCGAGCGAGCTGGCCGTGTCGTTGCCAGGGCTGTCGACCGCTTGTTTTATTTGGTACAACTTTATTTGAAGCACGTATTAAAAGAAAAAATATGATATCTTTACATGACAGCTACTGCGGTGCGGCAAATGAAATACTAGTAAGTTAAAGTACTTTCGGATTTTATGATTCGTGTTAAATATGTCTATGTTAAAAAACAATTTTATATTCACGTGTTTTCTATGATAATGTTAACAAATACTATTGCTCTTTCACACATCGACAATGACTAATTAAGTAAATTATCATCATCACCAGCTCATTATACGTCGCCACTGAGGGACTCGGAGCCTACCTTAAGTCGGGGGTGACTAGGCCATAGTCAACCACGCTAGTCCAGTGCGGGTTGACTTACATATATCTTTAAATTTCTTCGTACATATGTGCAGGTTGCATCACAATGTTTTACTTCACCGTAAGAGCATCGGATAAATGTACATATGAAAAAAATATTGGTACATGACTGGATTCTTACTCAATACTTGCAGTATTACAAGTCAAGTACTTAACCCTTGAGCCCCAGACGCTTTTCTTACTTACTTTTTAACTTAATCATTAGCATAAACCCAAGCCTATTAATGAAAGTGATTTAGAGGATATAATATTGTATTATAAAACTTTTTAATATTTTTTTTATAATGTAATATGACACTCTCACAGGTTTCCTTCAGATTAATCGTGTAATATTTATGGTAACTCCTCATCTTACTAATGCTATAAATGCGAATGTTTAGATAGATGGATGGATGGATGTTTGTTTGAAAGTATCTCCAGAATGGGTCAACTGATCTTGATGAAATTCGGCACAGGTAGGTATATGACATAGTCTGGAATAAACATAGGCTACATTATACGTTTTTTTATCCGCTCGGATGGAGTCGCGGGCGACAGCTAGTATGTAATATTTATAATTATAACACATAGCTACTCAAGAAATCTAAATGTTACACGTACGCGCATATTAATGTTCTAATATGGAAGCTTAATGTAACATGGCGGCCACTCAGTGCGGGAGCCAGATGGGAATAATGTTCTAATCTACCCCATTCCATAACATTACTAAATTTATGATCTGGATGTGTTAAATAAATATAAATTTAAAATTATCTTAATAAAAAAATGAGATACCAAAATATTTATTTTTGATGATTTTTACTACAAAAAATAATTTTATGATAAACTTACAGTAATTTGTTAGATAAATTATGAGTTGGTAAATAATACATGAAATATTTTTATCCTCTCTGTATTAAATAATTATTCTAATAAATTTCTATTAGTAAGATAAAAAAATTGCTAACGTCGAAAGCTTACTAATAAAATGTATTCCCGCAAGCTTTTAGCGTGAAAAATAAAATTTAAAATCAATTTTATTATGTCACGACTAGTTTTAGTATGAAACTAAATCTTTGTAAATCGACTAGTCATTGTTGTAAATATTACTACGCAGTAAAATCTCCGTTGTTTTGTAAACGGTACACAAGCCGGATTAAATCAGACAGAAGTAAATTGAGAATTTTTCGTACCGTGAAATGAGCGGAAAGGACATTTTTCTTTGTTGAAATAAAAAGAAGGGATCAAAAGAGAGAAAAGTAAATAACTTTTACTTTGGGATCTGTGACTACTTTATTTAAAAGCAAATGGAATGGAAAATAAATATATTAAAGACGGCTAGAGTGCTTTAGTAATATGTTTCCTACTATCATTATGTTAAAAGAAAATGAGTGATGGATTTATAAACAAACTAGTATTACATAATCGCCTTTGATATATATTTAAAATTCGAATAAAATTTGGAGAGTTCAAACTTCAATCGAATTAAGTGACTAACCGTGCGTTTCTCCGTTTAAAACATATATTTATCTTGGTTTTGTTAAAGATAATGGATAAACAAAAATGACGATATGTTTTATACAGAGATTTTGGACTTAGAAACCCACGGTAATTGTCGTGAAATACGAGTAGCTTAAAATAGCAATTGCAATTATTTTTGTTTAAAAAGAAACGAAAACTAACTTTATTAGAGTATTAAACTAAAAACATTATTTTTTATAGTCTGCAATTAAATTCAAGAGTTATATTGTGTCTGTACAAGTATCCGCTAGATTTGTTTCAAAAATTTTGAACACAATTGACAACCCTGATCTGAATGATCGCAGCAAATGTTATTACCATACGAGTGGGTGTAACTATTTGCAAACAAAACGCTGAAATGAGTTTGGCTAGCGCCGGACGTCGAACGGTGTTCAGTGTACAGGAGTGTATTGGTAGGGTTTGAGTCGATAATTTATGGAGCAATTCGGAAGACTATTTCAGTTATTGACATATAATCAACGGATGATGAGGCTCTGTGACTGTGCACCGGGTAATTCACGCTTAGCGGTTGGCGTAAAATGTTTACCCTTTGAGCGACGCTGTTTAAACTGTCGATGGTTTTCATGTGAAATTTGATACTCTTGATAAATGTATGATGATATTTAATATTTAAAATTAAATACATTTGAAGCATACTCTTAAATGTTATACCGAATGTTTGGTACAGTTACATTGTGGTTCGTCATATTCAATGATGAACTAAATTTTTGAATTTTGCGGTACGGCTATAAATGTCAATGTAGGTAGTTTCGACTCATTTTTATTCTTTCGCAGAAGCGGGTAGTTACAAATACCTCACAACTACGGTCGTGTGCGGGGCCCACGGGGCTTGTGCGGGGAAGTGAGTCAGTAGAGTTGAGAATCAGTATCGACACTTGACGTAAAGAGTTACACATACGTGACGATGCGTCTATAGCACGCTTACGTGAAGCGGTGCAACGGTATCATTGCTGGCACCTATAGACTAATTGAATCGACTGACATCGACAGAGTGACCAGGCACCTGCAGACGGTTAACGTGGCATCGAGTTGGTAAGTGTCACTTCACCTACTTACAATATTACGCCATCCAAATTCACTTCTAAAGCAATAAAAAATATCTGTAACAACAGTATCATGAATATTGTGACGTCACCTAAAACATTAGCCTATTTTGAATATAATCTTGCGGGTAGATTGGAATCGCCGGTCCCTGCCCCTACATAGGCCCGCGGGAAATAACGGAATAGTTTCTTGTTTAATTTACAGCAGTTCCCGCTTTACAGTACACTGACTACGATATTAAATGACATAGATAAGAATAACTCTAATCTCTGCTAACTAACGTAAACTATAGAAGTATTATTCAATTACATTTTGTAATTATAAGATAGAAGAGAAGATATAGCTTTTTATGTAACGCTGTTATTTTATGATTAAATTTACAAAAAAAAAATAGCAAATCTTTTCTTTGTAAAGAAAAAAATATTCATTCAATCTTATTGTCCATAAAAGACATTATTAGTGGTAAAATTATATTTCAAATAGATTAAATTTTTAATTTTTATTCGCTGCAATGAAATAGCATTTTATTATTTAAAACCTTAATACACTACGACTATAATAATTGTTATTTGTAACTATGATCTTAATTTAGTTTTTATCAGGTAATATAAAGTAATTTGATAATTTCTGCATTAACTTAATATATAAATATAATATACTGTAGGTATAATATATAAATAGAAACACATAAAATCATGCATAGCTATACCGCGGTTGCCGCGGGCACGACTGCTTGAACAAATAAAAGTTTCACTCCTGTGTAAATACAAGTTGACGAATGAGATATGAGGCCGCATTGTAAATTGAAATTGTATATTTATACAGTCACGTGATTAATTTCTAAAGAACATAGAGTTTATAAAGTGCAGTAACCTAAAATACAAAACAAAATTTATTTAATATTAATGAAGTATTGATCATTATCAAATATTTATCGCTGTAGTATTTATTAGTTAATATACTACATTTTTAACTAAATATTTCTACTAAAGCACTGTATGTTATTATAAAAACTTATCTTTGGTTCTCAATAGTAGTACAATCGTAAGATGTTAATACAAAAAATAGATGTTTTTACACCTCTGAAAATATAAAAATCGTTGAAAGATTTTGTTTATTGGCACTACAAAATTCTATCAAATAGCTGACGCCTGCAAAAACTAAGTAAGTAGCCTGTATGTTATTACAGATGTTCTACATCTATGCCAAATTTCAGCGAAATCCGTTCAACCATTCTGGAGATACAACCCTTCTTAAAAACATCCATCCATCTAAACTTTCGCATTTGTAATGTTAGTATAATATGATATAATTAATAAAAGGAAGGGCGTGGTTACCATAAAGAGTTGAGTAAAGTGTTAACCAATTATCTCGAGGTGCACCTTCGTAGTGTGTGGTTAGAATGAAATTAATATTCCGCAACCTTTTTCCTCTTTAAAAGGGATAATTTACAGGTTAATTCACAATTTATTGTATTTCGCCCGAAGGAGGAGCGCTAAAATGATGCTTTTCTGAATATTATTTGCCTTTCCGATATTATTCTGTATTATTTAACTCTCTTATTGTTATTGTTTATTTTCGATGTTTTAAGGTCATATTCATTTTTATTTAGACAGGATATCAGAGATATAGACTATATTATTGCATCATCTGGCAACCAACCTATAATAAATTGAGTATGTCATGTTCGGTCAAAAAAAGTAAAAATATAGAAATGAATAAATACATAAATTAGAAATATTTTGTATAGTATTTTATACCATCATCAGCTAAATTATACGTCCACACTAAGGAGCTAGGAGCGTACCTTAAGTTAGGTTTGACTAGGCGTTAGTCAACCACGTTGGCTCAGTGCGTGATCACTTTACAGGTTGTATCACAACATTTTCCTTCATCTTAAGAACGTCGGAAAATAGTGTAAATCGAAATTCGAAAAATACATTGTTACATAGCGGGATTTTAACTCAGGATCTGCAGATTACAAGTCAATTAATTTTAATAACACAAATTCTTACTACATGTATACTAAATAATTATAAGTATTTATAATAAGCATAATCCTATTCAAACAAATATCAAGCTTAAAAGTAAAATAATATACTATAGAACTAAATAATATACTGATTAAAAACGATTTGATAATACCATCCCTGCTACGTAACAATGAAATACCTTGCACTCGATTTTAATGCCTAACAAAAGCCTGCAATGCGTTGGGATTTTCAACAAGCAGAGACTACATTTCATACAAAATTGCGAATAGTCTAAGCCCGTGTGCATTGCGACGGCTATTTTAACGCACACATAAGTAGATCATCGCACTAAAATGCTGCTTTTTGGTGCATCGCAGTTATGGTGTCACGTTCATACAATGAAAGTATTCTTTAATTTAATGACGCGTAGTCGTTTCAAGTACTGTTTGTTACTTTATTTAACGGAATATTGTAATATTAAATATATTTTTAAAGTCATGGCAAACAAACATTAAAGAAATTGTTTAAACTGTTGTTTAGACTGGGGTTTTACAAATATTGAATGTTCTCTCGTTTGATTAACGTAATCCTTACTAATATTATAAATGCGAAAGTAACTCTGTCTGTCTGTCTGTCTGTCTGTCTGTCTCGCTTTCACGCAAAAACTACTGAACCGATTTAAATGAAATTTTGTACACAGATAGTCTAGAGCCTGAGGATGGACATAGGCTACATTTTAACGCGAAAAAGGGGTTGAAAGTGGGGGTGAAAGTTTGTATGGAATTATCGTCATTTTTACAGGTAGAAGGTTGAAACTTATTTTCAAGGCTGCTAATTTGATAAAAATAAATATTTTGTGTTTGTTGTGAATGTTTTATTAATTTTTTGTAAAAATTTTACCCCCAAGGGTGCTAAATAACAATAGGGGACGAAATTTTGATTGGCAATATGTTCGGTTTTGGTGAAAGTTTGTTTAATATGCTTTGCTGTAACCCTTACCAATATTTAGTCTAGAGCCTGTGGAAAGACGTAAACTACATTTTAACGCGAAAAAGGGGTTGTAAGGGGTTGAAAGTGGGGGTGAAATTTTGTACGGAATTATCGTTATTTTTACAGATAGAAGCTTGAAACTTATTTTTAAGGCTGCTAATTTGATATAGATAAATACGAAATTAAATTTTTGTAAAAATTTTACCCCCAAGGGTGTTATATAACAATAGGGGATGAAATTTTGTTTGGCAATATGTTCGGTTTTGGTGAATATTTTGTTTAATATGCTTTGCTGTAACCCTTACCAATATTTAGTCTAGAGCCTGAGGAAAGACGTAGGCTAAATTTTAACGCGAAAAAGGGGTTGTAAGGGGTTGAAAGTGGGGGTGAAATTTTGTATGGAATTATCGTTATTTTTACAGATAGAAGCTTTTAACTTATTTTCAAGGCTGCTAATTTGATATAGATAAATACGAAATTAATTTTTTGTAATAATTTTACCCCTAAGGGTGAAAAATAATAATAGGGGATGAAATTTTGTTTGGCAATATATTCGGTTTTGGTGAATGTTTTGTTTTGATATGCTTTGCTGTAACTCTTACCAATATTTAGTCTAGAGCCTGAGTAAGGACATAGGCTACATTTTAACACAAAAAGGGTTGTAAGGGGTTGAAAGTGGAGGTGAAAGTTTGTATGGAATTATCGTCATTTTTACAGTTAGAAGCTTGAAACTTATGTTTAAGGCTGCTAATTTGATATAAAATATGAAATTAATTTTTGTAAAAATTTTACCCCCAAGGGTGCTAAATAACAATAGGGTATGAAATTTTGTTTATCAATATGTGAGGTTTTGGTGAATGTCAAAACACATTTAATATGTTTTGCTGTTACCCTTACCAATATTTAGTCTAGAGCCTGAGAAAGGACAAAGGCTACTTTTTAACGCAGGAAAAGCGTTGTAAGGGGTTGAAAGTGGGGGTGGAAAATTTAATGTAAGTGTCGTCATTTTTACAGTTAGAAGTTTGAAACTTATTTTTTAGGCTGCTGATTTGTTATAAATAAATTGACATTTGAAGTTTGTAAAAGTTTTACCCTCAAGGATGCAATATTACAAAAGGGAATAGGGGATGAAAGTTTGTATGGGAATATACGGTTTTATGTGAATATTTTGTAAGTTTAATATGTTTTGTTGTAATTTTTTATAAGTTTAAGTAAAATACCACAACAACAACAAAATTCATGCCAGTAACCTAGAAGGGTAGGCAGAGACCCAGGGCCAGACATTTGGCGCGGTCCTGGCACACCTCTCTCTATGTTCTTCTACATCCATACATCAAATCATAGCACGTCGGTTAAGTAAAATAATTAACCTTAAAAAATTCTATCCGAAGACAGAATTTCACGCGGACGAAGTCGCGGGCACAGCTAGTTTGTTTATAATTTAATTTCACCTGAAATAATTTAAAGTAAAAGCTTTCCATTCACAAACACGACATCAAATGAAACTGTCTCCGTAAACAAAATGTCAGCAGGATAGCCATTAGCTAACAAACATTTCCCTTCCTGAAGGCATAATACGCGCTCCATCCGTTGGGAGTAAAATATCAGCGGCATTTTATTGGCCCAGCGTACTGCGGCGGACTGCGTGAGTTTTTAGGCTTACGTAGCGAGCAAGATAATGGCCGACCGAATAGATTTTTTTTTGCGTTTCCATTCCATTACCGGATGACCTTTTTAACATTATTTATCTTGGAGACAAGATTTGAGACAATAATTATG
This sequence comes from Papilio machaon, assembly GCF_912999745.1. NCBI lineage: Eukaryota > Metazoa > Arthropoda > Insecta > Lepidoptera > Papilionidae > Papilio > Papilio machaon. The sequence goes on from NC_060005.1 coordinate 5,846,260, forward strand.
TATGTTTGAGTCGTTACGCGTAATTTATGTACAATAATATTTTATACTTATATAAATTGATGCTCAATTGTATATATATACATATAGAGGTGTCTTAGAATAAAAATAGTAATAAGAAGTTTTGTTTATTATAATTTACCTAAATATTAATTCGTAATCGGAAATTAAATTACCGAATGAATTTTGTAAATTAATTCGAATGTATCCAAAGGATTAATAATATAGTGTATTATGCACTGATTGTCCCTTACGTTGTCTCAACATTGTTTGTGTAACTAACAACATTGGTACATCTGAGAGAACATAGCATGCATTCAGTAACAGGACCATGTCCACACTGTCAACACAAATGGAATTGCTTGTCTTGTTTATTGGTTATTTGTATTCTAGTATAGCATTTAAATATTACATTGTCTTCTATGTAACAGAATGTCTAACGATGATACGTCCTTAAAATATTATTAATTTGCCTAATTAAGTTGCCCATAAACATCCGCAAATGCAGATGCATACCTTTAATCAGCGGAAAAGGGGATGCACAGAAAGAGTATATTTCTCCTTCCTATGCGTCCCCCCTTCCGCCAAATCATAGAATACTATACTTGAGCATTTGACTTCATTTACAAATTTAGGCCGTATTCGTATATCTTATTAGGCAACTTAATAATCATTCTGCAGTACGAAATTTAATTAAGTTGCTAGCTTCAAAAAAAAATATGTCATTTAAATGTGATAGTAAAACTACTATTCAAAACTACCTATTTCAGTGAAATGTATTTTTTTTGATTCTCCGAATACAATTAGATTGAATTATTTTATTAATTATTATTATTTGACTGTAATAAATTACTTTAGTAGTTTCACACTTAGAATCTATCGTGGAGCTAACACCTATATGTTACAATATATATTTTTAATCTAATTATGTTCTGAGCATCAAAAAAAAGAAACATCTCACTGAAATATGTATAGATAATGAATGTTTTTGAATGTACAATATAATAAATTAGCCAAAACATTTCCCTTTCGTTTCATAATCCATAAAATTGTGACTTTTTTTTATGAACGCTTATTATGAGTTTAAAATTGTGTCTGCCTCTTGAAGTATACTTTAACTCCAACCCTGTGTACTGAAATTTATGCCTGTTTGAAGTCAATTTGACTCAAGTGTTCGACGCAATAAAATTCGAATCCATTTCAATTTTGTTAAGCGTTTGACTTGATAAAACACGATCGAACGCAAGAATATATTTTCCCAGTACGCAATTAATTTGATTGATATATCTTACTAATATTATAAATGCTTATGTTTAGATGGATGGATGGATGTTTGTTTGAAGGTATCTCTGTAACGGCTCAACAGATCTTGATGAAATTTGGTACTGCTGTAGAACATAGTCTGGAAGAATACATAGGCTACTTATTAAGTTTTTTTTTTACTTCCGCGCGGACGGAGTCGCGGGCGACAGCTAGTTATTTAATATAAGAGTGTTTGTTTTTATAAATAGTTAAATAAAAATAATCGTGTATAAATTTAAAAAGTATCATTTCCAAATTGAGCGCACAGCACGTCAGTGGCTCAAGGGTTGAGCACTTTGCTTGCAATCTGCAGAGCCTGGGTTCGAATCCCGTCAAATACCAATGTGTTTTACGATTTACATATGTACATTTACCCGAAGTTCTTATGGCGTAGGAAAACGTTGTGATGCTACCTGCACCTATCAGGGAAGAAATTCAAAGATATTTTTGAAGTCAACCAACCCGTACTGGGCTAGAGCCTTTGATTATGGCCTGATCACCCCTGACTGATGATCCCCGAATTATCAGATGAAGTAACTCTAGGTCTAAATGTTATGTTTAATAATAAAAATAAAATAACTAGACTTTTTAATGAAGAAAATAATAATAGAATTACAAACATGAAGGCAAAGAGAATCGAAGTTGGCATTGAAATAAAAGAGACATAGCGTTTTTTTTAAAGAATTTACATTGTACGCTCCGACGCGAACGGCGCGCGGTTAATTGAAAAACTTTTTAGGGCCAAGACCGGAGGAGAACTTCCGAAGTGTATTCGTCGGATCACAAATTGTTTTTGGTTGTTCGTCTGCCTTCGTTTGATTCTTTAGATGTTTTTGTTAACGCACTTTTTAATTTCGCTTTGTACAGTTTTATTTACAATAAGACTTTAAAATACTTAAACAATAATTCGTTCGCGTTAACAGAATTATTTTTTCTGCCTTCATCCACCTCAGGGATATGAATATAATGACAAGTCAAACGTTAAAACCGTCAATGTCTTTCGACTATAGGCTACAATATAACGGATACTCTATATATTTAAAACATAACTGTTCTATCAGTCAAGCAATAAAAAACCGTTGGTGTAGATACAAAGAAGGAATGATACAAATTTTTAATTAAATCTCGTCAAATATGCTAATTCGTGTGAATGGTCATTTAAATAAAAAGCCAATTCCCTATTTCCAAATTCAAATTCAAAGAGACGTATTGCTCGGGCTGCGTTACGTATCCGTTCATCCGGATGTTTATATGTGTACACATACATATACATTGAGCCAGAAATTCCATTAAAGCGGTATTTACAAAGCTCTCTTCCTGAGCTTTTGGACCAATTTCCATCAATTTTACCAAAGAAGTAGGGTACCGACTTGATTACGCATGAAAGCGCCGTGCATTTTGCCTATCAACATCTAACATGAAATTGAACTATTATACGAGTGTATAATAGTTCAATTTCATAAGATAAGCACAGTCAAGATAAGCAAAATTAAGGTGTGAAACTGCAATAATTTTCATATAGATAAAAATAGGTAGTAATATTCGGAACACTATTGTCATAGAATATTCAAGGTCAAAGGTTCCAAAACTTGTTAGTTTTTACATTTATAGATAAGCTCGCCTTAAACGTTTATACCTATCTCTTTGATAACAACATAATTCTATTACACTAAAGATGTAATTTTATGGGTAAAAATAAGTTTTATGGACTAGATTTAATATCACGTAACTCGCTCGTCTGTCACTCGCGGATCAACAAATTCGGGACAAAATATTGTTCTGGCAGTTGTCCAATCGTATTTAATTTCTTCAGCAAGAGTGGTTCTTGTTTTATTGTCAACCCAAATTATATGTGTTTGCGTATGTGTAATTTTATTACTGACACATTCAGAAACGTTAATTGGTTAAGAGAGACCTTAAGTGTATATTTTTCATCTACACTACATAAAGAAGGAAACTTTGTATTTTCCTGTGGTACGAATAAACTAAAAACTACTGGACCAATTTCAATAATTCTTTTGTCATTACAAAAACATACTTTAAGCAATATAGACATTATAAAATATTTTTTAATTCCGCTCTGACGAAGTCTCGGGCATAATAACAAACCAGAGAACGGGGAACGCGACTGAGGGTGTGTTTTTTTTTTTACTATTTCCCAATCAATTTTGTAACTAAATTCTGTTGTTGTGTTTTTTTTTCGGGATTGACAGAGATAACGTATCCATGGTTTTATAAAAAAATACTTATCTATATCTAAAAAGGAGAGAATCAAATTACCACATAACACTTAAAAGAATTTATTATTAACTAGCTTTTACCCGCGACTCCGTCCGCGCGGAATAAAAAAAATGCACACAAGATAAAAAAGTTCCTAAGTCCGTCTCCTAGTTCTAAGCTACCTCCCCATCAATTTTCAGCTAAATCAGTTCGACCGATCTTGAGTTATAAATAGTGTAACTAACACGACTTTCTTTTATATATATAGATTAATCTTTGTTTAATAAAACCATATATACCACCAAATCATAATAATGATAATTTTTACAGAAGAAATTTGTAATCTACTCCTTTTTTTGCGTGTATTGTATTATTTTTGAAATAGAAAATAGTTTGTCACATGAAAGAATTGTACCTTAAAGCTACCATTCCTTTGAGAACATAAGAGGATAATAGATTCGAGTCGTTGATTTACGAGAGCTACATTTTTAGTCACGTGCCAAGTTAATGTACATGTCCGTGTAACTCATGTGAACGTACTCAAATAGAATTTATAAGTAGTTATTTATGGATTTAATACCTTGTTTTTGTTGCATAATATTTAGAAGTTTTGTAACTTTGATATTAAAATAATCTTTTGAGTTTTTGTGTTTCTACACTTCTTAATTGTTTAAGATATCAATAATTGAAGAAGAATTAAAAAAGAATTGAAATATATATTTTTTTGTATTAACATCAAGTAACCACTACAATTTTATTATAGAATAATTTTTTTTACAATTAGTTTAGGTAGACATTTATTTACTTTGACCGAAGAGCTGGCAGCTACCTCGGACAAAGAATTAGTCTAGCCATTCAAAGGGGGAACGCTGCCAGTATCTTCGGAACCTTGCCTAAAGGGACACCTTTTAATGACATATTTTAGTTTTTATGTATTATATTTAAATTAAATCCATGTTTTTTTTTAAGCTAGTTCGCCTATAAATATAACATGAAGCATAAGTTATATTTTACTTTGTCAATATGACGAGATCGATAAGATGTTGATGACAGAAAGGAATTACTTATGAAAACTAAATATACTAAAAGCTAATGTGCACTGAATGTTAAATCAAATTGCTGCATAAAAGAATTGACAATCGAACACAGCTGTTGTATTCAGTTTTTAAAAGTCGATTATTCTATATTAATATCGTCGCCCATAGCTTGCTGTTGTCTTACAATAATTAACGAAGCTATTTATTTTCAGGAAGCGTGATGTAATGACTTAGCTGACAGTTTAATTTATTGTTAATTACAACTGTAATATAGCGAGTCTTTATCAAAGGAGTTATAATAATTAACTTTATTACTTTGTGATGTATCTGATGTGTACAATCTTCTTATAATTAGTTTCGAATGTTTAAATTGCTTACTTTACTTCTAAGACAAAATTACCAAACGTTTGATACTAAAGTCGAAAATATAACAGTGAAATAATGATATTTATGAAAATGAAAATGAAAAATAATTTATTGCAATCCAGAAAAATTAAGTTTAAGTTTACATTGTTAAGCTAAGAATCTTTATGGATACAAAAGGGTTGCTTTATAAGTATTGATCAGTACCCTCGCATTAGGTGTAGCCTGTATCGCGAGGATCCTGCTCTTAAGTTTATTGACGTCGTGTTCGTTGTATACAATTGTTTTAAAGTGACAAGACTAAACTGTAATTATAATTATCACAGCTTAAGTCTCAATTCATATTTTAATCCCATAGTATTTATAATTGTACAGAGATAATATCTTATTCGTTTAACAATATATCAATGTTTTCAACAACACGAATGAATCTCCCTCGGGCTTTTGAACGCAACATATCGACTGCCATTTAAACCACAAAATCGTACAAAGCAACTGCGATTTGTCACATTAATTCCAAATCGGAAAACTGTTCATCGCAAAACTTCAATAACATTTTCAATTTGCTAAAACAATTTAAAGTCTCGCATGAACTATTCTCAATTACGGCAACGTCTAGAACTTGATTAAAACTAAGGTGATTTGTATAAAAGCCGAAGGAACTGAAGCTAATAAACGTCAGTACCAATAGGTTGCGGTATATCGAAGACAGGTTTCATATCACACCGAAATGGTAAATGGGGATAAGGTAAATGTTCCGTACAAACCGCAGTCGAATGTGCATTGGACAGGCGGTGTAAGCGGCGCTTGCGGATTGGTATCGGGCCGTGTGCGGTCAACCGGGAAATCCGGTCGCCCGTTCATATTCAGCCTTTATTGTGATTGACGCTGCTCTTTGAGAAGATCCAAGAGAATCGGTTTACAGAGCTTGATGTTGTTTTGATCGATTTGTTTGAGAAAATGTTGAAATATAAGAGTGTATCAAGAAATATTTTTCACTTTTATTTATAAATGGGACGCTTTTTTTTGTTTGTTGTACTTCGTTTGGATAAATATAGATTTAACTAATTTTATTAATTGTTAGTCAAATTGTTTATTAAACCGACCATACATTTCAGAGATTCCCTTTCGATGTTAATAAATGGTTAATTTTATTAATTAATTAAGAAACGGCTTAACTCACGTTTTGATCGTCCGGTGGCGGCACCGACTAGTTTCGGACCCATCGGGGGACTTCGCGGTCGCGTCGCAGACGCGACGCGACCGCGCAGTCCTCGAATTAAACACTCGCCCTGAAGATGGACCCCCGATGGGTCCGAAACTAGTCGGTGCCGCCACCGGACGATCAAAACGTGAGTTAAGCCGTTTCTTAATTAATTAATTATGATGTCTCACGAAAGTTTAAACAATTTAATGGTTAATTTTATGTTTTGTAGTTGTTTTCTTTTAATTTTTCTTTATATTATGCTAAAATTGTATGTAACAGCACTTTACCTGAGTCCTTAACAATATTCTTATTATGTATAGTAGATAAAGTACACTAAGTAAAAACCAATTTGCTCTTAGTTATTCAAATTTAACAAGTCAACTCTGTATTTAGATTGCCTTAAATGTTCGTTGTTTAATATCTTTGAAAAGCGTTATCGTAAATCGCGTAATAAATCGCAGACGACAAAGGCGACGGATTTAAACGATATCGACGTCACGATCCGCTCCGTCATTTAACAATAAATGGAGATGCGGTCCAATAAATTATTAGCCGTTTGCAATATGGAACCGGTTGCTCGCAAACTTTGACTATTAAAATCAGGACGTGTCAAGCGTGCAATAAGTAAGAACAATAAGTTCTAAATTTGCTTGCTTGAGTTCTCGCTTTATATACCTGTGTAAATTTTTCTGTCAGCATGCGTTCATGAAACTGTTTCGATATACTCGTAATGTATAGTCAGGATTATATGTACATGTTAAATTGTGGTCTCTAACACACTATACGCAAAAAGTGACAGAATTTATTTAGTAAAAGACTCTTTGCTTAGTCCATTTCTATATAGTCAAAGCTCGCAAACATCAACCGTCGAAATTAAAAGCGGACTCGAAAAATAGCGGCGTTCACGGACAGAGAATAATCGCATGCTGACTGACGACATGCAGTTAATTTCTCTTATTTGTATTTCGAACGATGGATGTGATGCGTTTTTTTATTCCTTTTTCAAATTTTCACGTTCGTTATTTCGCGTTATAATTTTATAAACGGTTGTTTGTTTTACTGGTTATGTTTTAAATAGCGATGAATTCGTTAATAAACGAAACGTTTTTTGATCGACCAGCTTATGAAAGTAATCGTTTGTGACGTATGTGCACAATCGTTTATTACACGTGTACAAAGAAATATTTCCATCCCTCTCATTCTTTTTTTTTAAATAGAGATGACTAATAATGTTTAATGTATGAGATTAGGCAATGGAAACTGACTCTTAAATACTATATTAATAAAGCAAACAATCGGTATAATAATACCGTGGGTGTATTAAATACAATTTTAATTATATTTTATCTTAAGCTTAGTATTAAAATAAACTATCAGTCAATTTAGTATTCATAACCTACTGTTTATGCTCAAAAGAATATTCAAAAGCGAGAAAATGACTGGGTACGGAGGGACGACGGTTAATGGAATCAATTTTATGCAAAACCGAGCAAAGCTATGCTCCTTAATAAATCTTCGTATGCAAGAAAAGAAATAAAAGGTAAACAAGACTTCACAACATTTCGAAATTGCAAGATTAGTAAAGTTATATCATATCGCTTCATATCATTTTTATCAAATTCAAAGAAAATAAGTTTCGTCTATAAAAAAATTATGGGAAGTCCCGGTTTAATTAGGTAAATGATTTACAGTATATAAACAGTTTAGGAGTGGTGAAGTAAGAAAACACATGGCGTTAAAGACTGTCTAAATGATTCTTAAAAATATAGTCCGACATAGTTTAGTTAAACACGTAATTTAACCCTTTGTACGCCGTTGATATTATGGACGTCAACGTGATTATAAAAAGTTGTTTTACCCTTAAAAATGGATCACCAAAACTGCTTCTTTATTAAGCATTTTTTTATTTATTTGTTTAGATCGCATTTCGGAAGCCCACGTATAATTATACTAGCTATCGCACGCGACTCCGTCCGCGCGGAATTAAAGAAAAACTTAATTAGTAGCTTATGTGTTCTTCCAAGCTTTAGTCTACATCAATACCAAATTTCAGCGAGATTCATTTAGCTGTTCTGGAGATACCTTCAAACAAACATCCATCCATCCAAACATTCGCATTTATAATATTAGTAAGATTTCAATAATCATGATCATGAAGGTTGACATATGTTTAAGATAAAATGTAATTGAAACACGGTCTATTTTTTATATTCAGGCCAAATATTTTTAACCAAGGAAAGAAAGAATTACCGATATTATGATAGTGTTAAAAAATACAACTGGAATAAGAACTCTGTATTTGGATAGCAGTAAGCAAACATTTCACACCAGCCGCGTTCAAAAAGCGGATTTCATTAAATTTATTCAACAACATTATATAAGCGCGTGAACGTGAACAATTTCCGTATTACCAAGAGAAATGAACCTGCTATCCTAAATTGAAATTATTTTAAACATGACTTCACTTACGCCTTCTACTTTATACGTAAGTGCGTTGCAAGCGTATTGGTGACTAAGACGAACGAAACATTAAAGAAAGTTGCGTAAACGACCAACAATATAAAAGATTTATCAACCTGCTCTTATCCCTATGGAGGGTCGGCACAGTATGTATTACTTCTCCATACATCTCTATCAGATAAAAGATATATAGAATAAGAAATTTACTTAACTTCAACAGTGGCAGATCCCGCAACAACAATATTTGTTGGGTGCACGAATTGGCCTCGACCGGTGCAATACCACGACCACACAGAAGACAGGCGTGAAGTGGAAGCAATTTCGCGTACAGTCTAATGAGTGTGGTACCGGAGGCCTAATTTTAGTCCTCTTTCCTTTCCCACCCTTTTCTTATTAGGAAAGGATGGGAAGAGGAAGTGAATTTGGCGGAAGAGGGGACGCATAAGAAGGAGAAATATCCTCTTTCTGTGCGTCCCCTTCTCCGTTGATTAAAGGTAGGCAACGCATCTGCATTTGCTATGGGCAACGGCCGCCTCGCGATTGCTGCGAATCCAAGTGGCCGTTTGCTCGTTTGCCACCTTATGATATAAAAAAAAATAACAATTTTAATATTATGTAAATTAAAGTCATTTGTCAAAACGTATAAGTATTTCTGACAAAGAGTAGTTATTTTTCTATGAATATAAAATGCTTTGTATTTATTTAAAAGTCAATAAAAGTTAACAGATAAGATTTCTTCATTCTTCTTCTTCCTAAGTACAACAATTTGTCAGCCACTTGCGTTAGCTATTTGAAAAGATCTAAACAAGAGTTCCGTCAGATTAATCTCGTAACTCTGATATAAATCGACACGCAACGACAAGAATTCTGCAATAAACGTTTTTCCCGGTGACACATTTCGACTTTTTGAAAATAAACGCTTGTGTCGACAGTTGAATGGATACGAACGGTATGTAGGTATCCGTATCCATTCGGTGACAAATAACTTTGGCTTCGCGGTTGTCGTTAATTTGGTTTGAAAAAGGAGATCTAAACAAAACAACAACATACATAGGATATAGAAGTGAATTTCTTTTCACTAAAGGTTAAAATCAGATTGTATTAATACTAAGGAAAATCCTTAATGTAGATTCTTGTAGTACGAATTTCCTTCTACAACATTGATTTGGGCTATAACAGTTAAAGTGTTAAATTGCTTTTGGTTTCGTACATTTAATGTTAATTTACCTCATGTTTTTAAATTGTCTATAAACTTTGTATTAGACAGCATTTTACTACGTATTAAATTGTTTTATACGTAATAAAAATTGCTGCAAAAATATGTGAATTAATTTATTTTGTAGCTTAAATATGTTGTGTTAAATGATATAATACATATATTTTATTTGTCTATATTTCGTTTTATGTATAATTCAATTTAGACTGTTTACTCTGTGTTATAAAGAAAATAAAACAGATTTGATTAACAGAATAGAATAATTTAGTATTTAGGGTTTATGCCGTTTCATGTTATATAGTATCTACTTCTAGTATTTTGAAATATTAAAAAAAAATTATAAAATCAAAGTAAGCTGTCTTATGTCTGAGATATTATTTTAGACATTAATTTTTAATTTTATAAACAGTTTCTAATATCTGTACTAATGACTGTAGTACAAATATTACTAATATTATAAATACGAATGTATAGATCGATGGAGGGATGGATGTTTGTTTGAAGATATCTACAGAACGACTCAACTGATCTCGATGAAATTTGTCATACATGTATAACATGGTCTGGAAGAATATATAGGCTACTTAATAAGTTTTTTTTTCAATTCCGCGCGGACAGAGTTGCGGGCGACAGCTAGTAGCATAATAACAAAGCCTAATATAAAGTATTATTCAATGGTCTGGAAGAACACATAAACTAGTTAATTTTTTTCTTAATTCCGCGCGGACAGAGTCTCGGGCGACAGCCAGTAGTATATAAACAAAGCCAGAAGTATTATTGATTATTACTATACACAATACAAACATACCTGTATAAAAATATCCCTATAAAATCATATGGTATGGGATTACGTTTATAAGTAAAAAACCTCTATTTATTATAACAGTCGGATAAAAACTGGTAAAGCCTTAAGAGATTTACGCCTATATCATTTATCACTTACGCTTTGCGTGGAAAAAATACGTAGCGTAATCTACTCGTCTGTTTCGCAATTGATTTTAATAGCGTTTAAAATTATTTTTTTGAGAAAATGCTAATTCAAATTCTGATTTTTAATCTCTACAATTAAAACGTAGCAAGGCTACGAGGCTACGATTTTTACTACGCTACGTTTGTAGCAACATTTGTAGCCTTGCTACGTTACAAAATTGCGGAACCCCTTTTTGACTTTTTTCTCTGAAATATTAAGTGTAAATAATAAATAATTGTAAACTAAATAATAATAAAATGTCAAAAAATGGTCAAATAAACTTTTAACTTCATGAAACAAATTCAGTTGTCTACTTGAACACATTTATTCCAATATGCTATGCTATATCATGCTATGCTATATATATGCTATATCAATATGCTAACATACAAGTTTTACCAACAAACTAAGATCTACAGAAAACATATTCAATCTATTGAACATGACGAGTATCGTCGGCTTGTAGCTGGGTTTATGTCGCTTTCTAATATTCCATTACGGAAAAGGGGCTACGACAAGAGCGGTAATGGAGTGTACCTGAGGCTCTTCACATTAACTTTGAGTGTCACAACTCTCGACGGGTAATCCATACTTTTATTATAAAGGCGAAAGTAACTCTGTCTGACTGTCTGTGTCTGGTTTTCACTACAAAACTACTGAACCGTTATAAATGAACGATAGGGAATAGAGGATGAAAGTTTTAATGGCAATATGTAACTGTTATGTATGTTGAATATGTTTTGTTGAAATCTTACTTCTTACTAATATTATAAATGCGAATGTTTAGATGGATGGATGTTTGTTTGAAGGTATCTCCGGAAACTCTGAACTGATCTTGATGAAATTTGGCATAGATGAAGAGCATAGTCTGGAAGAAGACATACGCTACTTTTTTTTTAAATAAATGTAAATAATTAGTCAAAGTAATTTAAAATGCTACCCGAAGACATTATATCACGCAGGCGAAGTCGCCATCTAGTTTTATTTAAAGTGTTAGAATTATTTAGTCGACGTTAATATTAGCAGCGATGGGCCTCGACTTCGTAGCACGAATAAAAATATTTATTTTGAACTATTCTATCTTTAAAGTTGTGGGCCAACAAACGTACGAAGCGATGCGTAAATAGCTTTAAAACAAAATGTTAAAACGATTTTAAAGCTATTCCTCACTTTGGATCCAAACTGTTTTATAATACACATTGAATTCATATTAGCGAGTAGAAATTGACAAGTATTTCCGTGTAATGTTCAAACTATGGGATAATTTTCTCAACAATACAAGTATCCCTTAAACAAGTTTATAACCGTTGTGGTCCAAGTTGTAGTTAAGTTCGGATCAAACGTGCCTTTCCTAAAGTTTCATAACTTTGTCGACGCTTGAAATATGTTCGTCCTGCTGTAGATTATATTACATGCTATTGAATAACTGCTTTTGTTTTAAAATAATTCACACGATTAAAAAGTTATTAAAAAAGTAAAAAATATCTTTAAAAAACAAAGATTAATAGTTTTCACATTTTTTACACATAATAAAACATTTATCGTAGGTTTCTGAGAGCAAAATCTCTTTCTAAAACATATTGTTATTTCTATTTTCATGTCAATTGTTTATGTACTATGCTATTATTATTTAATTAATATAATAATACATTACCCATCATACTTTGCATAGCATTCAAAACTTACCTGAAAAGGAAACACGAATTTCATTATTTTTATAAGAAAAAATAATTTTACAGTTTTAATTTATATCAAAAGATGACAAATGAGCAAACTGCCACCTGGATTCGCCGAAATAGCAAGGCGACCGTTGCCCATAGACATCCACAAATGCAGATGCGATACCTTTTATTAACGGAGAAGGGGACGCACAGAAAGAGCGTATTACCCCTTTCTATGCGTCCCCTCCTCCGCCAAATACACTTCCCCTTTCCATCCTTTTCTTATAAAGAGGACTAAAATAAGGCCTGGTGAGTTTACACTAGTGATATATAATTATTTAATTAATTTATCGCGGTTTTTCCAAAGATGAAAGTTTACGGTGATATTTACATCTAAAGAGAAAAAAGTTAATCCTGTCAAGGCTTTAAAGAGTTAATGATATCGTTGTCTCGACCAATCATCAATCAATTTACAAAGTTCTGCGGCAGCTTAATATTTTTCGCCGACATTTTACAAAAACGGTCCAGACAGTATCCATTCTAATCGGAACATCTCAAATTATGAATAGCAACTGAAAGAGTTGGTTGTACTTAGATCATTAATCTTAAACCATTTATCATTTGTTTTAATTTTCGCTTTATCATGCAATGTAAACACGTCTTTACGGAAAACAACTTAGTCTCTGTTAATTTTTTATTCCAGTCATAAAATTTTGGACTTAACGTTCCAATCGGTATGCTGAATCTACCAAAATTTGTTGTCATGTGGTTTTATTTTTAATTTTTGTATATGCGAAAGGTACATTAGAAGTTGTAGCTTCATTGTTTTGAACACAATAATATTGGCTCAAACATATACTGCTTCTTATGAGATTTAGTGCAGAATAATTTTAAATCATATAATAATTCTATGAAGAAATAACTATTCATGCGATCACTCCAGGAATTAATACAGACTATATGCACACTGACGAAAAAACAAATATTCCATTCAGACAAAAACTACTACATACTTAAATACATTTATTACTTTTTAATGGTATTCAGACGGACAGATATATTTAGTAAAATAAATGTTAAAGTTCATTCAAATTTCGAACGAGCATATATGAAATCAAAAAGTTTAAATTCAATTATTAAATTACCTACATGCCAATCAATTCGCTGACGCTCAAAAATTTTTTTCCTCGAAACTAAAGTAATTAAAATTGCACTATTGTCTAAACTGGATGTATTTTTTTCAGATCGCCGTCACATTAAATATAAATGTTGAAACATATGGGATTTTACCTTCATTGTAAAATGCAAAGCAATTTTTCTGTATAAGGAATACCACAAAGTATGACGATTGTACTTTTTATTACAAACACATTCTTGCTATGGATCTCAGTATATTAACTGTGTTTACTCAGAGATTTGTAAGTAATGTCATGATTGCGTCCTAATATTGTCATATTGGCGCAATAGAAACGTTCACAAAATGATCAAATTGAACAAATCATTGCAAAAAATATACCACCATACGCCTACCATCTATAGACCATATCATTACTTCATCAGGCGGGATTGTCAAGCGCTAGCTTATTCAATATAAAAAAAATACTTTACTTTAATTATATTTACTAATTCATTACAAGTGATATAATTGGTCTCTATCATCATCATCAGCTCACTATACGTCCCCACCGAGGGGCTCGGAGCCTACCCCACAATTTTAGGGGTGACTAGGCCATAGTCAATCACGCTGGCCAAGTGCGGGTTGGTTGACTTCACACATATCATTGAATTTCTTCTCAGATATGTGCAGGTTGCATCACGATGTTTTCCTTCACCGTAAGAACGTCGGATAAATGTACATATGTAAATCGAAAATCGAAAAACACATTGGTACATGGCGGGATTCGAACCCAGGACCTGCAGATTGCAAGTCAAGTGCTTAACCCCTTAGCCACCGACGCTCTTGGTCTCTATCACATAAAAGTAAATATTGAATTGTCAAATAATTCAATGATGTCAGTGAATTTGTCGTAGCCAAATGGACGTTTATACGCCTTCATGTGATTGCAAATTGGACGGTACGCCGCCGCCGTCTGTCATTTCCAAACTTTGCATTGTAATGCAAGATTTAATTGGCACTGGTGAATACGGCTCTGGATTCTGTACTTTATTCATTTTGCCGAAATGAAGCTTAATACGTTCATTTAACAATGTAGTATTAATTTTTAATGTCAATTAAAACGTTGGTAGAGATGCTTTGGTTATAAATAACATTTAAGCTTGCATTTCAGTATATTAATTAAAAACTTTTTTAAATTTCTAATTATTGCATTTTTTGCATTTCAAACTAACATTTCTTCATCTGTATTTGATTTATATAAAAGTAGAATTTAACTTGGAAAAGTCCGTTCTGCTTTCATTATGTAATACAAAATTAAATCTCGCAAAACGTTTAAATTAAATAATTGTCGCCTGCAACTCCAAATAGAAAAAAAACTCAGTGTAATTAGTATCTATACCAAATTTCATAGAGATCCATGTAGCCGTTCTGGAGATACCTTGTAACAAAAGATACATCCATCCATCCATTTAAACATTCGTATTTATAATATTAGTGAGATTAATATTAAATAAGTGATTATTTTAGTCGGTAACTTCAATCTAAAAAACCCATTGCGAATTTCAGTCAAACGTTAGATTCGGACTCGCCTGTTTCGACCTGTCGGTACCTGTCACAGGATTCACGACGAGACTTCATCGGCCAGTCCAAATAGAGCCTCACTTAACAGCAATATACATGCTAAACAATTTTGCACTTTATTGTAAGATATTAAAGTTTATTTTCGTGAAAACATCACGATAAATGCGGATTGAACTTTTAGGTTCAACGCTCGGTTTCGCAGCGACCTCTTTAATATAGTTTCGTAAAATACCTCGTGGCCGTCTTTCCTGTTTTATACGAGTAACTGCCAGCGACATACAATTTAATTTAATTGCAAATGCATGTCGTGAAGTAAGATTTAAGTTGTGCGGTTTCCGTAGTTTTCTTTATGTTTAACTTTGTGGATTAACCAAACACTCAAATTCAGAACAAACTTACAATTTACATTAAAATCATTAAAATTTATATAAAATTTAAAATTTTAATAAACTAAAAAATAATGAAAAAAAATGGATGAAATTTAATAAAAAAATGTTTACTGAAATTGCAAATAGAACTGTCCACTGTTGTTGTGTAAACAGTTTCGCAATCAATTAAAATTATGAAAAAAATTTAATGAAATCATTTAATAAATTGCACGAGGCAGCGATGTACAAATCGATAGCAATGTGCATGATTGACAAATGAAATACGATTTTCAATTATCAATTATCGAATGAATTTCCAACAATCAACGATAAATATTAACTCAAAATACAGTATGTTGACGACAAACTAATTAAATTCTGTTCACCGTATAATATATATTATATAAAATTTTCGTCTTATATCTATATATATGAAAGAAAGTCGTGTTAGTTACACTATTTATAACTCAAGAACGGCTGAATCGATTTGACTGTAAATTGGTGGGCAGGTAGCTTAGAACCAGGAAACGGACATAGGATAATTTTTACCCCGTTTTCAATTCTTTAATTCCGCGCGGATGGAGTCGCGGGTAAAAGCTAGTAATATATAAAATTCTCGTGTCATGGGGTTCGAACTTGAACTCCTCCGAAACGGCTTGACCGATTCTCATGAAATTTTGTGAGCATATTCAGAAGGTCTGAGAATCGGCTACTATCTATTTTTCATACCCCATTAAGTTTGTTTTTAATTGCGCGCGGACGGAGTCACGGGCGACAGCTAGTGATGGTATAAAAATTATTTTAGAAGATATTTAAATAGTATCTGATAAAATATATACTTAATTGTTTACATATTTATAGGTACATTTGAACTTAATATGAACAGTTATGTACTATGCTACATAGTGAATGAATAATATTGATGCGGTTTCGAAATTGTCAATTTACTTAAAGTATAAGGAAATATAACGTCGTCTTACGTAGAATTCAGATAGACAATTAAGTTACTTTCGCCTCTCCCGTCATCGCGTTCTTTAATATTCCTAAGTGCCAGCAGATAATTTTATGTCGAGGAAAAGAGAAAATCCCATGTAATTTGCGGGAACAATTCGACAATAAATGAAATGAAAATTTTGAGACAAAAGTGGACCGAAATTACTTATGCTTTTAACACAGACGACTGAGTGCACAGACTAATGGAATGACGTTACAAATTTACACGGTTCAATCTTTTGTAATTATTAAAGAAATTTTAAGTGAACATAACATGACCACGGTTTGTACTCTTTTTTTAATATTTTTAAATGAATGGCGTTTTACCCCTAAGGCATAAGCTCAGGGATTTTATTTTCTGTGTTTTTTTCTTAATTTTAGACATTATTAGTTAAGATCATTTCGAATGAATGGCGTGCTTTTGTTACCAAACCAAATGTCAGATAGATGTAGTAAGGGGACGTAAGCGTTGATAACTTTGTAGGTATAGTGTTGCGCCGATACACCGACACAGTGTCGGTTTTCTCTCTAACATTACTTAACTAAGGTATTTTTATATTCCATTCCTAAAGTATGTAGGATTATCAATAGAAATATAGTTTTGCCAATGCTTGGTTCATACTTAGACACAGACTTGTATTTTAAGAACTCTTTTTCCAGAGCCGTTAATGCTGAAGACTCTTCAACATGCACAGAATAAAGATCAAACGTAACCTACTTACCGGGAGATTTTTGCAGGAATATGTTAGGGTTAAGTTAAAAGCGTTCATATAAATATAATATTTTAAAGTTCTACTGGTAGTTTATGATAAGATATGCATATATGTTTAACATAATATTTGATTATCTACATAAATAAAAATTTAAGTATTTCTGAGTGTCAATTAAGAGCGTCTAAACAAGTGGACACATTTTGATGTAATCATTCTTAGAATGCTAGAAAAATAATTCTTAGTATTTTTTTCGTTCTTAAATAATTACTCTAATTCATCATCAGCTCACTATACGTCCCCACTGAGGGGCTCGGAGCCTACCCCAAGTTAGGGATGACTAGGCCATAGTCAACCGCTGGCCCAGTGCGATTTGGTTGACTTCACACATATCATTGAATTTCTTCTCAGATATGTTGCAGGTTGCATCACGATGTTTTCTTTCATCATAAGAACGTCGGATAAATGTACATATGTAAATCGAAACTCGAAAAACACATTGGTACATGGCGGGATTCGAACCCAGGACCTGCTGATTGCATGTCAAGTACTTAACCTCTGAGCCACCGATGCTCTTATACTTAATACTTTAATACTTAAATCAATATTTATCACAAAAGTATTTATCAAACTATTCACTACAATATAAATAACACGCTTTCAAAGATAACGAGTACGCACAATTACGCACGCACTGAACCCCAAATAACCCTCAGGAGGTACGGTTTCTCTTGTATACCGATGTAAATATTCGAATATATCTTTTTATTACACTTTTTATTAGTATTTTATGTGTAAATAGACATTTTCAGTCCCACAGGAGCAATGTAATAAAACCATTAATATTAATGTCGGCTTGGTATATGTTCCCTTTACTTTCCTGTTAACGCAAAAATATGCAAATCAAGGAAAACTGGGCGCGAATTTTCATACCACTACTTTTTTTACGTGCCTTAGTTAAAATAAACTGGGTATTGCCCTGTTTGTGATGCAAAAGTGATCCCAAACGATCAACGCTCCGATAGTCGGGACATAGTAGGCTTCCAACTTTTTTTTTTGCTTTTCTAATTAACACCGTCACAAAGACGGATTTGCATTTTTATATGAGAGCGATTGATGAAGTCCGCTGAGGAAAAGTTAATTACGAATTTCACCTTTGTACTTTTTTACAAGTTCAAAACTTTGAAAACCAAAATGAATATAAACATTTGACAGTTTTATTAAAGTTGATAAAAAAATGCACCACTTAAATTATTTTAATCACTTTTTATTATAGTGAAAAAATATGTATTTAAAATTATTTTAGTGTATTCTCTTTTCAAATGGATTTATAACTAAAATAAGATTATCCTGGTTATAGATATCAAACGATAGATTAAATATTAATCTATTTATGACTATATCAAACCAAATAAAATATTTATTTCACTCCAATATCCAATAGCCAACTTTATTCGATCTTGGTTATTAAGGTACTATAAAAATATTACTGCCCCTCTTCTCCCCTCCAACTCTAAACTGTATATGTAATAACATTTAAAATGACATCGTAAATATGAAGTCGAGTGACATTATCTTTTTCCGAAACGTCCGCCCAGACGATGTATTAGGGAAACGTCTCCTTTTATGCTCTACGAATAGGAAATTTAACCGCCATAATTCTAGAATGGAGTTGTGGTCTGTGGGCATGATGTATGGGATATCGTGCCGACGTTACGTGCCACCGGATTGTATAAATACGCTCGAATTGCAGTCTCGAGAATGAATAAATTAGTACGGAACGTTTATTAAAATCTGAAACTAAATTAAATTTTAAGTTCTTTTTAATGTAACACCTACAATTGGAATGAAAACAGTATTAAGAACTGATGACATTTTAAAATAATTATATTGATATAACTTTTTAATATTTCTTTTTACAAATAAGTATGATATCTTTTAGATTATTTTACTGTGTAAAAGATAAGAAAATAGCCTTTTTACTTTCACTAATAAACACAAACCTAAGACGAAAATCAATGGACGGTCCTAAGTTAAATATTTTAAATCGTATCTTAAAAAAGTAATATTTTATGACAACATTTACGTTCCCCGGAAATATAAATTGACGGAATTATTAAAGGAAAAATAAAATAATTCAACCGTATTCGAATCTCGTACATATGAAATTCAATTGAGTAAATGAAATGTATTGCGCAGGAAGGCTAATGAATCAATGCAAGCATTTCTCTTCACTTGAAATATAAATACATTATACCTTCATTTTCAGTTGAAATCAAATTACTTAATGTCATATTATAATTTGAACATCGGTGGCTCTGAGATGAGATACTCTTGACTTGTAATCTGCAGATCCTGGGTTCGAATCCCGCCATGCACTAATGTGTTTTTCGATTTTCGATTTACATAAGTACATTTATCCGAAGTCAGATAAGTTGAGTACCTTTAATTAATAGGCACAGAAAAATTTATATCCGATAAAAAGATATTCCGGAGAATTATTGTAAATGTGTTCAAAAAGATAACTCAAATAAATTATATTGTGTAATTGTATCAACGAATTCACAAAAAGGTGTAAAGGCATGGCGTAGGGTCTGAATAATTTATTTCAACTAAAGGCCACATAACTTTGATCATTTGCATATTTTTGTCACGTTTACTCTACGCGGACATGGCACGATTTTGATGAAATTTGATTTTAAATAGCTTTACTTAGGTCCATTATAAAAGGCGTGTTTTTGAAATAAATTAAAAATACCATTGGTATGGGCTTACTTTTAGTAGCATAATTTTGACAGTGTTAATTCTATGACAAAATACAGTTTCTATTCACGCTTTCAAAAACAAAAAACATTGCTTTCATACTCGAGGTACAAGTTAATTATTTATATTTCAACACATTTTTCACTACCGCAAATATTTGGCCTCCGACAGTCTTAAGACGAAACGCAGAATTACTTCCACTTCACGTTCGTCTTCTATGTACTCGTCGTCTCCTATCCAACAGTAGTACTAGCACGAATTTTTGTGGCAATAGCCTTCATATAGTCATCGTCCATTATGTTAAAGTTAGTATGATATTTTGGTGTACTCTACATCCGATACGCTGCGCTGCGCTTACGAGCGCTGCACAAATTTTAACACAAATTGTGTCTATGATACAGTGGAGATTGTCACAAATAATCGTGCTAGATCCACAATTCTTTCGTAAAGCAGTGAATGTAAAATAAATTACATTAACGACATAACATTAGAAGAAAAAATTGTTAGTTTCATCGCGAATTAGCCAAGGCTTTTTATGTAATTTTAACGAAAGAACCGTAATCCTCTCGTAACAGGAATAATTAATGTAAAGAAAGTCGTTGAGAGCTTAAAGACTTAAATTTCTATAATTAGACAATTAACATACACCCGTCGTAATTAACTTTCTTTTTTGTTCGTCTTCTAAATTTCTTTTTATTTGACATTCGACAATATTTCGTTTCAACGGCGGCTCTTGAGTGAGACGGCCTTTAATGACTTGTAATTAACATCTGTTTCTAATTATTTTTAAAAGACAAGGCGTTGTACGAATTTGTAAGCGGTTATAACCTTTAAGATTTTACTGTACTGTTATATATATCTAATTATTAAGGTGCATCGCCGATTAATTAACAAGATAGAGAAAAATATGCTAAACTGACTAGCTCTCAGTCTATCATTGGCGAGTCAGGACAGTTTATATTCTTAATACTTTTCATTCCGTTAAGTTTAAATGCCGCGGTACATCTGCGGTTCCTCTGATGTTACGAATGTCCAAGGGTTTCGTTGATCACCTCAGTGTTCCAGCCGCTCCTTTGCCCCCTTCAGTTATAAAAAAAGTAAAACAATTAAAGCGTTAATTACTTTTGATATCTAGCAAAAAAAAAAAACTTGTTTAATACATCCCATTTTAATTTATAATTTATTAACTGCTCACTTCAGAGTTTTTTTTTCTAGTTTCAAACATTTAAACTCTGGCAACTTAAATGCAATTAAAATTAACCAGTAATAAAAAAGATAAATGAAGCATAAAAACACGTCAGAACTATAAATATAGATATAAAATGTCACATTTACAATATTGACGCTTCGCTGTAAAAACCCTTCCGATGCACTATCGGCTTAGTGCCAAGCCAGAAGTGCGACTGTTTATTTTATGGCCACTGCAGATGGCACTAGTGGGCGTGGGATGGGGCAACATACTTTACTGATGTTGGACTAAGCACAATTTAGAATTGAAAATGGCATTTGCGGATTTTATGTTCAGGCAGAGCTTTTGTAAGTGCTTGCGAATTTTAAGCAGTGTTAATGATGTCACTAAATATTAATTTGTTTTTCGTGACTAAAGAGATACTAAGAGATAAAAAAAATAATTCTGGTAATACTATAATATACATACTAGAAATTTTTATATTTTCATATATTGCAAGTATAAACAAGTCAGTAACTTAAATAAAATTGTAACAGATTGAATAAATAAGTTTCATTGTGAAATTTCATAAGACTTAAATAAAACATATAAAAGACAATTAACTAATTAAGAACGGCTTAACTCACGTGTGATCGTCTGGTAACGGCACCGACTAGTTTCGGACCCGTCGGGGGTCCATCTAGTCGGTCTAACAACTAGTCGGTGCCGTCACCGGACGATCACACGTGACTTAAGCCGTTCTTAATTAGTTTATATCTCACGAAAGTTTAAACAAGATAAAAGATATGTTTAAATACAAGTATTTTGACGGTGGAATTTCAGTGTAACAATCACATCATAATGTAAATATTTGATCAGGTCAAACAAGCTAATTGAAACCAGGAAATTATTAATATTAATAACAGCTTCGCAATAATGGATGTAATTAAACGAGAGGATTCAACATTTCAATTTCCGTACGAACAAAATAACGATTCCTACGTATACCTATGATATATTGTGGTATAAAAAAGATAAATAAATTTATTTTGATGTCGCGCAAGGAAATGAGATCTTAATAGACCAAAAATTTTCTTACATGAAAAATTTATTTCATCTTAATATATAGATAGCTTAATCATAATTATGTCTAGACAAGTCTATTTTCCTATCCAAGAAATATTAATAAAATCTTATTTTTAGACAATATAAAAATAATATTATGATAAAAAGTGTAGAATTTTTACTAGATTTTTTTTAATTTGATCCATCTTCTATTTCAATTTAATATTTAAAGTATAGAATTATATCTAAAAGTAATTTAAAGAAACACTTGAAAAGAAGGGCCAATGCAAGATTTTTAAATCACCTCCAGACAAACTCGAATTAAACTTCACAGTACAATGAAGAAGCGTGACAATTGACAGAAATCGCGACCTCATTTAGCTTTTATGTTCTTAATTTGCTCCGCTTACTGAAGAATGGCTGGGAAAAAAAAAACATTTCCTCTTTGTTGCTCCAGCCCAGTGAATTTAAGAATTGTTGATGTCTACGAGCGACATTTCGGGGTATACGATGAAAGTTTTCCTGAATTCCACGGACTTCCTTATGTGTTTGCTGAATACATTTAAATTACAACAGTGAGATACATCTCGCGGTTTTATGTCTCCACGGGATGTATAAATGTTTTAAATTATGCCAAGTGTAAATTGCGTACAGTAACTTTAGTAATAAAGCTTTCGCTATTTATTTAAATATTAAATAGTATGTGACTATGACAAATGCAAGTACAGAAACATTTTACAGTAACATACATTTATGGTCAAAAGAAATGGAACCTCAAAAATTGAAAAACAATATACAAAAAGGCAAAAATACTAATTTTGTTTTTCATAACTGTGCATTTTTGTCGCTCACACGCTATGTTACCTGTTGGTTGAGCATTAAAGGTAAAAACGGTCATGGAAAATCTAGTGTGATCGGGGTTATGTAAGCTCGAATTGAACTTTCAAACACGTCATCTATTTTAAGCTCTCATGTAACATGAAAAATAGTGTTGGTAGAAAATACGACGCGTAGTAATCATTGTTTATTCGATGTATTCAGTATGGGCAGTGGGTGTCCGTTGCGGACGCGAGGCTGCAAAGATTGCAAGATTTATGAGCTCACTCTATGTTCATAATCCGCGCGTTAGGATTGTAAACATCAGCCTCGTAAATCTCGACAGCGCGCGTCTCTGAATAGAAAATGATGACGTTATCGAGTTATTATTTATTGAATCTATGGCGTGAGATAGTTTTCTTTTTTTTATTTGATGGTTTCTTGGTACTTAAAATGGTATACATAAAAGTTAACTCGAACCTATTCTAAATAAGAGGTCTAGGCCTTAGTCAAACACTGGCCTAGTTCAGATTACTTGATTTTACATATATCTTAGAATCTTTCTTCTCAGATATGTATAAATTGAATCACCATGTTTACATGTTTCAATGAATAAGAATGAAAATATATATAATATAATAAAAACCACAGATTATTCAAGATACATATTTTAACCCTAAGTATTTAATTCATCTATCTTCCAGATCAAAACAAAACTGCTAAAATTCCGCATGTTTATACACGCGTCACAAAACCATGAGAAATCGCTCTTTCCTTTTCTTAACCAACACCGTGCAAGTTAGATCGTAAATTTTGTTAGTAGATACGTATCTATCTCATTCCTGGAATGCATAGAGCTATTGTATAAAGATGAATTTATTATTGCACTAACTTTAGTCGTATATCTTTTAACTTCAATGAACAAAACAAGTGTGAACTTCTGACTATTTATAGCATATTAATATTATTTTTACTTTCAAAATATTTTATCTACGATATATCTATATGTTTAAAAAACAACCTTAAGTGAATATTATTATTCGTTTACATACTTTATGGTAAAATCATTTTTTTATATATGTAAAAACCTCCTCACTTTAGCCTTGTGACTCTCCGGAGAAAAATACGAAAATTGTTTTACTTAATAACCACTATCTAACTTATTTGTAATATTTCAATGTTAATTTATAGATGTAATTTAAAAGAAATCTCCTTTAATAAGTAATCGAAGTGAAAAAAGAGGGAAAATGAAAATCTTATCCGTAGCCCTGGTTATATTGAAATTTTTATTAAAGAAATTTCCTAACAGAATAGAGCCTGTAAAAGTGGAAGTTATTATTTCATTAGTGTCGGGTTTCGACGAAAAAGCTAAGGCTCTAGGCCAGTCTCGTAATTTCCAGTTAATGTACCGCTCTAACTTATTAAGTAAGTCGAAGCATTTCTTCCCAATAGTCTACGATTTAAAGCAATTAAGTCGAATATTTAACAAAGTTAATGGAATTACAGTGACACTCAACACTATGTTTTTTTTTCATAGAGAATCAGCGAGATGACTGTTGAAACCTACTGATGTCTTTAGCTGAAACCTATATTTATATGCAACTAGCTTTTTCCCGCGACTCCGTCCGCGCGGAATAAAAAAAAATAGAAAACGGGGTAAAAATTATCCTATGTCCGTTTCCTGGTTCTAAGCTACCTGCCCACCAATTTTCAGTCAAATCGATTCAGCCATTCTTGAGTTATAAATGGTGTAACTAACACAACTTTCTTTTATATATATAGATATATAGATTTATAATATAATGTGTAAATAAGGGCGAAGTTTCATTATTCGTTAGCGCACATGCGATAGGACACGCATTAGTCGTTAGAGCTTGCATGTGTTTCGTTAATTTTTCCTTGCTGTGCATTATTTTCGTCTACCGAGTTCCCAAACGACGCTTGCTTTACATCGATCAATTATTTTTATTAGTCGTTAACTCGCAGGGACACCCCGTATACTGTTTATTGTCAACCGAGTTATCGACTAATATAATTTCACCCTTATGGAATCTATCTGCATTTAGGTAATACAACCGTTTCGTTTAAATTAAGTGCTTAATACCTTTAGACCACTAGAGTTCTCACCATACTTCTTCAAAGCAGAATTATAGTGTCCAGTCTCTTAAAAAACCTATAGTTAACAGTCGGCAGAGACCTAATAAGCAAAGAGAGAGCAAAAATAAAAAAATATAATCCTTTTAGATTCGTTTAATTTAACTTGTAACATAATCTTAATTTTTGTACGTCCTTAAAATATCGCCTGTGGTATTGTGGGTGTTACCATGGTAACAAATTTGAATAAGGAAATTCCGGACACTTACATCAGAGCCTTTTCAATAAATGAAATAAATCCCTCGGGGCGACTTATGTAAGGCTTTTAGAACAAATGAAAAATTTCCTACCGTCCTCATTACAACTGAATTTTTTCTCTTTTAATTATTTATTAATATTCTAAAAATAATCGTGATGTTGACAAGGTACCCAATGGTAAAACGTTAGATTAACGTACAAAAATATATTAGTTTTGCTTTTCTCAAAAATAATGTTAGGCGCGACAATAGCTGACCCAATACAATATGTGATACTGTCTAGGTAGAAACAGAAAATGGTGTGAACGTAACTTCTAATAAATATTCGATCATGTATTTATCGACTCATAAAAGTTATATAAAAGCCTAATAAAGGACATAAAATAGTTTATATCAAATTATTTATACATATATTTACTTGTAAACGCTGAGTACATTTATTGATATCTTTCCTAATACTAGGAAGTTAACGAGACCACTCGCAGTGTATATTTTAACATTACATCACTTAGAAATTGTATAACATGCTATTAAATATAAAAGCTATTTTTTTATTAAGTTTATGAAAATACTAGCTTTTGTCTCCGACTTCGTCCTCACAGTATTAAAAAAAATCTTAATTAGTAGCCTATATGTTCTTCCAAACTACGTTCTACATCTGTGCCAAATTTCACCGAGATTTGTTGAGCCGTTTTGGAGATTCAAACAAACATCCTTCCATCTAAACATTCACATTTATAGCATTAGTAAAATTATGCGTCAAATTAACTGAAAAATCTTTAGAGTTTATTCATGTGAGATAGTTCTTGTTACGTAATTTATATAAAAACTTCGTTCATTTGTTCTCGCGGCAGAGAATTGTAGTATGTTGAAGTAAGTTACCAAAACTTAGATTCCGCGAACGCTATTGTTCAAGAATGAACATACATATAAATTGTTTACATACAATGTAACTTTTGTCTTGAACTTTTATTCAGTGTTATATTAAAAAGATTCACATAGTTAGTTATAATAATAATAATAATAATAATAATAATAATTTATTTATTTCAGATAAACATCCATTAATTGTTAGTACAGTGTTTTACTTAAAAACTATGTTAGTAATAACTTATATCTAAAACAATAACTTATACATACTGTTCGGTACAGTTGCACTGTAGTTCGCTACCTTTGAATTTGGCGGTTTTAATTGTTAGAGAAGGTAGGTCGACTCAATTTTATTCTCCCGCACAAGCGGGTAGTTGGAAATCCCTCTCAGCTACGGACGGGCGGGGGGCTGGTGCGGGGAAAGAGTGAGTCGACAGAACGCATCGAGTCAGCATAAAAAGTGGTCGGCAGTTAGATAGCACATCGGACGTGTCTATTAATTAGCGTACAGGGTCGCTAAATTTACGGTTCCGCGTTCGGTTTGATAAAGGACGCGTCTATAGGCCGCTTACGGGAAGCGGTGCATCGGGTGCATCAGGAGTGCAGCATTGCTGGCGCCTTTAGACTGTATGACAGTGACTTACTTGACTCGACTGACACCGACAGAGTGACCAGGCACCTGCAGGCGGTGAACGGGGCATCGAGTAGGTGAGTGCCACTTCTTATATTTACAATATTACGCCAACGATTGCGATACGTAGTCTAAGGCAGGTTGTGCCGCGGGGCCGGAACCCGTCGTGTACGGCACACATACAATATATTTTATATCAGCACATGGGCATTAACCCAGTGCTTCCACAATGGGCTATCAGCTATAGAGCGGACATCATGAGCACTTTCTGTAAAATATTTTAAAAACATTATCATCAGTAATACTGTCACAAGTAGGGTTGCCAGCTCGCCAAACCTACTAGCCGAACAGACCAGCCAGTTTGGCTGGACATTTGGGTAGAAAGGTCGGACAACCTATATTATTTAGGATTATGTCTCAGTATTAATAGGTACACTCTCGTTTGGTAAATGTAAAAAGCCTAACAAAAGCCGGGACACCGTTTATTTTGGCCGGACACGCAATCGAAAGCCTACCTATGTCCGGCTTTATCCGGACGCCTGGCTACGCTAGTCACAAGTGTCAATAATATACCAAACTCTACCAGTACTAGACTTGTTTAAGCTTACGGTTTGTTTCGTAATGTTTTACATTTATTTTAAAAAATACTTTTATCAATAGATAAAACTAATATTTTAATGAATAAAAAACAATATTTTCTTTTACTAAATTAATAATAATTTTTACACAATAATTATTTTAATAAAAATGACATTATTTAGGACAATCTTCATATAGAATATTACTTCTTTGCTTGAATGTCATTTGTTAAAAATTATTTGAGATGTTATAATATACATTAAGAGAAGGTTTTGGAGGGGTTCAGGTATGCAAGTAGCTTAATCCAATTGCGAAACGCAGAATTATAAATAGCTGTACTTCAGAGTAGCGTTTTCAGGTTAGGGCACTTCGCCGGTCGAGGCGGCCCATTACGAAAGCCTCTCCTCTACCACTGTTAATGAAAATATAAAAACAATTAGTATTTTATACTTCCATATTCAAATTACTCATTTTTTTACAGAAAACATAGATTTTCTGACAATCGAACTTGTAAACTGATCCGATTGTTATTGTATTTTGAAAAATAGGCAGTACAAAAAAAATCATATACTTAATCAAAATTAAAAAAGAAAGTTAAGATAGCCTAAGTGTTTTTCCAGACTATGTCCTACATCTGTGCTAAATTTCATCAAGATCCGTTGAGCCGTTCCGTAGATACCTTCTAACAAACATCCATCCATCTAAACATTCGCATTTATAATTTTAGTAAGGTAGTTCTAATACATCGCTATTGCGATTCTTAATTAAGATAACTTTTGAAGCAAATGGATTAAAATGCTCCAAGATATTAACAAATGTATGGAGTAAAATTATCACTTTCAGCCGTTAGCAAGATCATATAGGAATCTACTGAAAATCGTACTCAATATCGGCTTACAAATACCATTGGAGTAAGATTATTTCAAGCTAGATTTTCGACTTAAGAATTTGCATGAAAACAGTACGACTGTGGAATGCCAACCATCAAGGTGTTTGATGAAATTCCAAGCTCTGCTACGTTGTGTAACAACGGATTGAACTGAATTTCAACTGAAGAAATAACTGTACAAAAATATTATCATTCCATCTCATTCTATTTGTAAAGCAGAGGTAGTACTATGGTAAGTGTTTGGAAATAAAATAAGATGAAATAAAATCAGGTAAGACTAAGAAGACCTAAGATGCTTCTTAAAAGTTTGACCAAGAATCAAAAATCCAAAGACGCAGTGTAGTAATTCAATAAAAATATATCTACACTAGCTGTCCGCGACTCCGTCCGCGCGGAATTAAAGATAACTTTATAAGTAGCCTATGTGTTCTTGCAGACTATGTTCCACATCTGTGCCAAGTTTCATCAAGATCCGTTGAGCCGTTCCGGAGATACCTTCAAACAAACATTCATCCATCCAACAATCTAAATCAGTGATTGTCAAACTTATTTTCTTTCACCGCCCCCTTTGAAAATCAATTATATTGCAGAGCCCCCTAATTTTAATTCAGCCCTAAAACTTAAAAACCATAATTTAATTACTCTAAATATTTTAAATCCCCCCCATTTTTTGGGCCCCTTATCGCCCCCTCTTAGGTTTCAAACGCCCCCAAGGGTGCGTTATCGCCCACTTTGGGAAACACTGATCTAAACATTCGCCTTTTAAAATATTAGTATGATTAGTAGGTCAAAACATTAAAACTATCAATTTAACTTTTTAGTTACTTAATAATAATTTATTAGATTCTCTTATTAATAAAATAATACGCTATAATACTAAGTTATGAAGGGAAATGGATGTTCTTCTCAGATAACAGTACTATGTGAACGGCTTTGCATTAAATTTACTTCATAAGTAAATGATATGAAATTTCCCTCAGACTAAAAACAATGTTCAGAGCTTTGAACGAATATTATTCTATCTCTAGTATATTATTTGAATGGATTATTAAAACTATACTAAAATGTCTATAATATACATTTTAAAATATACAATCGAAACAAAAATATAATAATATATGTAGTCACGACCAACATCTTAAGAAGCTCTCGCTAAACAGTTGGATTAAGGGCCTGATACAAAAGGAAGTTATTTTAGAAACCGCGCGCATAGTTAGGAGGTTCCTGTCTCTGTAGCCCTCACCACTGGTTGAGTAATGGGATTCCACAGCCGGTGGTATACTATTTTTTATATAATATATTTTGTTAATTTTTTTTTTTATAAAATGTATTATATAAATAATAAGAGAATAAATGAATAATAAAAAATATATGTAGTCAATGATAAACTGTTTGAATAAATTAGACTTTTTTTATCTTTTCTGAATACATATAAAACTGTACTCATTGGTATGAAGATGATATAACAATTACATCATTAAATAACTTTTGCCCGACTGATTTAGAAGAGTAATAGTTTCGCATATGCTTGTAGGGGGTGGCTCGTATTAAAAACTTCGTTTTATCGTCGTTAATTTTATTTTATTTCTTATTCATTTTCTACTTCCTACATTATCATCGTCATTCGGCTTTCCGTCGACTAGGCATTGTCAATCACGCTAGACCAGTGCGGGTTGACTTCACACGTATCTATGAATTTCTTCCCAGATATGTCTAGATATGTGATTAATGTACATACGCAAATCGAAAATCGAAAAAAAATTACGTGGCGGGATTTGAACCCAGGACCTGCAGATTTCAAATCAAGTGCTTAACCACTGAGCCAACGATTCTCATACATATATAACTAAACCAAACTGCGACGGATTTCGTATTAAGGAAACCAGGATCGTGAGAAATAATTCATACGGCATTACGGAATCCTCGAAGTGGCCGGCTATTTACTGTGGAAGATTTCCAAAGCTCATTTCTTCCGAACATTTATTTATGTTGGTCGTTATATTTGGGCCGCGTACGTTGATAGAAAACCTAATGAAGCTTTACTTGATAAGATGTTTAGTTATATGATTCAGCACATACAGTAATCCCATCCAACACGTTCGATCTTGAGATTAATATTTCAAATTAACAGTGACATTTCCTAGCCGTGATTCTTCCTATAAAATTCATACAAAATTATGTTCGTCTCTCTCATTCTAATTAAAAGTACTAGGATAGCATTATGATTTGTAGAGATTAGCAGAGTTTTCTTTTCTCCTCTCATTTATAACTCTAATTCATGTAATTTTCGAGCCGAACTTCCTTTGTAAAATTACATTTTTTTTTTGTGCAAAATAATGAAAGAAATAAAAATATGTATTAATACAGTAACCAGTGCAGTATAGTTCTGGGATTACTCTACCAATTTAGGTAACGAAATCATTGATACCCTTGAGGTATAGATGGTTGAATATGCCAATTTGCTAATTGGACTAATCCAAATGTTCTGATCAATTAAACTAGGGTGCGACTAATTGTTTACAGGACATGTTAACAGTAGAGATGAAATTCGAAATTCAAATGCTGAAATGACAACAAAGGTCTTCGCCATTGGCTGATAATTATCGTTACCATGGTAACCATCCATGTTTGCTGTTGATTGCAATTTTTGTCGATTCTCGCATAACAATTTTTGTCAATCTGCTAACCCCCTAAGTTTAATGATGTCAAAATATATAACGTAACGCGTGTCGTAATATAGGGATTTTTATTAGAAAAAGAATTATTCAAAAATATGCCATAATTGCTACGATCCTGCGTTATAACTTGTTATATTAGTTAAGTTATTGTGTAGATGAAATACCTTTTTTATAAATAATGATCAGTCTATATAAATTCAAAGAATAAGTACTAAATTATTTTATTGTTAGCTTCAAGTCGAAACTCACATTAGGGTATCTCCGGCCCTTTGCTATAAAGCTCAGCCCTCGCTTACTGAAGCTATTCAAGAAAAATGACTTATAACGGGAAATACATTTGACCTATATTTACACCCTCCCATTTTTAGGATACGACCAATTTATATTGAGCTGTTAAAATATATAGTGCCTCGTTACCATTGTAAGAGATTTACGGAAACGTGCGGGGTGGAATGGGTCAAAGTTATCTGGTTATTGTTCGCTCTAGTGATGACTATCAGTTACTGAAGGAAAATTTGACCATTGTATAAAATACGGGGTGTTTCATTTTATTTTGGTTTGTATTAAACATCGTTCGGAAGTGACAATATTTGTACGTGTCTTGATATTAAATGGGGTTGTTTTTGACATAATAATAGATTGTGATGTCATATTCGTATCAAGTTATTACTATCATTTTATGAAAAGTAAAAACTAGTAGTTTTAAAGGATTAAACAAATTGATATTTTTATGTGTGTTTTTTTGTGACTGAGTAGTCACTGTTTGCCTTGAAGTAGCATTTACAGTTTCATCGGGCTTGAGGTGGCTGGGCTCAGATAGCGCTTAGTCTAAACCTCGTTTAGGAGTAAATGTGAGTTAAGTCGCAGACGAAAACTAAATATGTAAAATTAGATGTTGGGATAAAAATTGTATAGCAAGTTAATGTACGGGGAATGTCCTTATGTACCTATATAATACATATTTTAGTTTTTATGTATTATATTTAATCTAATATTTTAATTTTCTATATTGATAAGTCACAGTTAAGTTTGAGAGTTTTCCGATCCACAATACCTATCCATACATATTTTAATTCACATTAAACTAAAAATTGAGGTGTTGACAATCAATAAAGAAACGTATTTAATGTTTTTTTTACTTAACTATGCGATACATAGGCAAATACATTATATACAGTATTTATGTATCTATATAAACCTACTCTAGGGGATCACCATAACTAATGGAAACAATGTATTTGACAGATGTTTAATATTCGCTATTATCCGAATAGCTGTACTCAATAGATTATAACTCCCCAAAGCACTATTGCAATAACGTCTTAATTCTCAAGGACATAAGTTTGAAAACAGAATGGCCGCACTTCATAAATTAGAGCAAAGGTTACATTTTATTGCTAACTAGCTGTCGCTCGCGACTACATCCGCGCTGTATTAAAAAAAAATAAGTAATCTATGTATCCATACTATGTTCTACATATGTGCCAAATTTTATCAAGAGCCGTTCCGGAGATACTTTAAATAAACAACCATCCATCCATCTAAACATTCTCATTTTTAATATTTGTGAGATATACGAACTTAAATTTCCTAGTCTCCATTTTATATTCCCCAAGACTGACAACTGACCTGAAAATAAAAAGAGTTTAAAACGAAATTTCTTTATTCATATACTTTTCTATATACATATATATTATCATAGCATTAATTTATTATATAGCAAGTAAATTATATAATGCGTTTATATGAATCTTAATATAAAAAGTTTAAATGTGAACTGAATTTTGACTTATAGTGTAACCCCATTCTCGGACCGATAACCCGAGACATTAGGTACACCTGTTTCACTTCGCCCGCTTTCGCCAACCTAATGGACTAATAAAATTTACCTGTGACATAAAACGAGACAGAATTCAATATTTGAATGTGATACTAAAGCATTCATTTTCTAGCGCACATCATTTTTCGACATTATCAGTTAACATTAAGTGAGATCGTGGTCAAGCTCTAGATTTTATATTTCTTCTGATCGCAAAAACTGGCACAGACTTTTAAAAAAGAAAAAAAAAACAAAAGTTATTTAAAAAAATACAATTTCTTATTTTTTTAAATAACTTTTTTTTTTCTTTTACGATTAAAGGATTTCTTTCATTTTTGTAGAATATTTTTGAAATGATTTTTTTTGTTTTTTCATTTTCTTTTTACTCCTTCCTAAGTCAATTTAAACACGGAAAATACATTATTGAAAACCAGAAAACATGTATAATCAAAATAGAACACAATCTTTCTTTAATAAATGTTCAGTACATATCGAATACTAGATGGCGCTGATCGATATTGCAATGAATTTATATTAATTAAAAACTTAAAAGCACAATTATATTAAAAAGAAATGTATTTAATAAGATAGAAAACTGTAAAATAATAAACATTTAGATTGCAATAATATTATAGATGAATAGTCAATCCCGTACTGGCCACCGAGAATGCAGTAGACAAATATAAATAAAAATGTGAACACCCTCAGTTAAAAAAGTGCAAGATGTGAAGCAACAATATAACAACGTTTTATAGTGATAATGCAATTTTGTTAACGATTATAAATAGTTAATTTGTCAACAACAAAATAAAGAAGTATTTATCAATGTTACTAGCTTACATTTAATCAAAAAAGTTGAGTTAATTTAAGAAATAGCAACATAAATTAAAAAGTGATTCCAAAAATAAACGCTGTTTCCAAACTTGGACCAACAGAAAAGGCCTTGCGTTCTGCGGCATCATCAAATATTAAATGCTATTTTAGTAGCGAACTCGAAATTAGGTGAATTGTCCACCAGAGTGGAGTGAAAACATTGCACCGTTCAAACGGACAAACAATGAATATACTATATGTTATTAAACGAATGTGTTTGTCTAGTTTATTAATCACATCATAAATTTTGCTTTAGCACCCAGTGTACACGTTACAAATGTAGAACATAAGTATATAAACATTGCATTCGATTAATATATAAAGTAGTAGATATAAAATAACAATTGTGAAAATACCATGTCAGAGCAGAAATATATAAAAAAAAAATAGTAGCCAATGTGTTCTTCCAGAATATGTTTTACATTCATGCAAAATTTCATCAAGATCTGTTGAGCCGTTCTGGAGATACCTTCCAACAAACATCCATCCATCCATCCATACATCTAAATTTTCGCATTTATCAGTAAGATTTATATTAGAATAGTTTAATGTTTTAATAATCAATTCCTCACTGTTTATTTCATCTTATTTTTTTAATTAAGCGTCCTCTTAAAGATGAATTTTAAGTGTGAAGTATGTTTTGCTCGACTTAAACGTTCAATAATTAATAACGTTAATAGTATATAAGGAAACGTAGTAACCCCTAATGGAAATAACAAATATATTTCGAACAGAATATAATGAAAAGAAACTATATGAATGTTTTTGGTTCTTCACAATAAAAGTTATTTATAATACGAGTACTAGGAAGTCGAAGTTTACATCAAGCAGATATGACTGCATCCTTCCGACGTGTAAAAGTTTATCTGTATACTAAAATAAATTTCCTCGCTAAGTTAAGCTGTTATGATGAAGAAATAATGTGTATGCTATGTCTTTCCACGAATACATCTGAAGTCCACTCATGACATCTATAGTACAAAGTGACTGACAACTGAATATCTAAAGTACATAGTTTTACCACACTATGTACTTGTGGATTTTAACCAATAAAGCACCGCGCGACAGCCTTTCGAATATTCTTAATCATTATTCTTTTTCAGGTCTGGCGTATAAATGGGATAAAAAATAGTATATTTATATAAAAAAGTATCAATATATTATTTGTTAATTAAAAACCCAACTGACACTCAGAGTGAGAATATAATTCGATTGACGCCATATTTATTAAAATCATTTCACTTATTTCGGCTTAAGAAGGTTACAATGGAATTGAAATTAACATACAAACAAAAAAAAAATAAACCAAAAAAACCCACAAACTGTGTTCTGTGGTTTTCGGGTAATAATTACACTACCAAGATTTTAGGCAATTTATAACAAAAACATGTTTGGATTAGTTCACACGATTGTCACAAAGAAACTCCGTCAAAGCCACAGAACAGCTTTATAAGAATTGCCTTCCGCCTACAAAGTGTTTCGAGATGAGTCGTCGCCGTCTTGTTATACTTAAAAGATTCAGTGCACTTTACTTGAGAAACATAATAAATGGTAGATGAGTTAATGCTCATCACTTAATACCGAAAAGAGGGAATTTAAAATTTTCAAATACAGTGAGAGATTAAAAATCATAACATTATTTTCTTTAGTAGCTTATTTGAAGTTTTATAATACAACAGTATTATAAATATTTTTATGCATAAACGACTATTTTGATCATAGTATTTAAAAAAAAAGTTTTTTTTTTCTTTTCTTTTGTATCTTAATGTGGCAAACGAGCAAGCCGCCTTTTGAATACGCCGAAATAGCGAAGTGAACTTTACATAAAGGTATTAAAAGTTATCCCAATCCAACAGTTACGAACGTAAACCTCATGATCGGAATGGCATCAATTATCCGCGCGAGATGATACCGATTTAACCGATGACAAAATAACGCGATACTCATTCACTGGCTACTTTAAATACAATTGCTTTTTTAATTATTTATCAAAAAGGCAACGGACACAAGGTCTTTGCATTAAAATCTGATTACATCGATTGTTCAATTAATTGAACAAATATATTTTTAAATTAATACTATTTACATTTAAATTGGGTTTTTAATCAATTTTAGTAATGTATTTAATAAAATGTTACAATCGAATTTTAAATCTTTCCTCGAAAAGTTTATCAGTGTAAGGTTTTATGATTTAACGGTATATTTGGCATCGTATTCGCAACTCTTTCTTAATTATTTAACGTTCACACTATAATGTTTGGCAATTATATATTTGGTACAGATTTTACACTTTGTGCTACGTCGTAGACCGATATCTATGATGCTACGGCGTACGTGTAGAATTTACGTCACCGTAATACACAATAAAATTATATACGGAAATCAGAAGTTATGTATATGTAGAATTATCAGAGCTCTTAGTTTTTTGATTATTCACAATAAATGTAAATCACAGAGTAAAGGAAAATAATACTAGCAGAGATAACTTTAAGGTACGACATATATAAATTTTACACACCTTGTAAAAATATTTCCCCTGACCTTAGCACATTCCATTTTACGATTCACGCAGGTGCTACGTAGTTGTAAGGTAAAATTCTAGAATATTATAGGTGAAAGGGCAATATCAAAATAATACCCCTTTGGTTACTTAGAAGATAGAATCATAAATTGTATTTCAAAAAGTAACATATTTTAAACTTTGTGCTACGACGTAGACCCATCTCTGAGTTGCTACGACTTGGGCGTAGAATAAACATCGCTATTAGTTTTTATTAATTTAAGTTTAGTTCATTTTTCTTATAATCTTTTAAAAATAATAACGATTAAATAATAATAAAGAATAAATAATAATAAAGATTTGTATTTTATTATTATTTATTCTTTATGTATGTATGTACGTAACGAATAAAATTAATTAATAACTACAGGACCGATAGCAAAAATTAAAATTCTCCGCGGACGAATTCGCAGGCGACGGCTAGTTAATTATAAATCTAAAAAAACAAGCTTAAAACAAATTTAAATCAAAACCGTTTATGTATCGACGATCCGTGATTTATCACGTTTCCCCTTAAGTTGACTCTCGTGTATTTTTTTGCATTTTAATTTAAAAAATGGATATCGGTATTGTATAAAATTAATGGACCGGCGCCGCGGTTGACCGATTTTCAAGTGTAAACTCACATTTTTATTCTGCTTCCGAGGTTAATTGACAGCTATGATGGAATATCTACTTTATTTTACTTCCCAACATTTATTAATTTCATATGATAAACCGCTTCCGATGTAATAGGCAAGATAACTATCACAGTTCACAAAAAAAAAAACGGTACTAAAACTTTATCACATTAAACTAGATAAACGTTATATAAAGTGATTTGCAGTACTTTATGACCCGTTATATAACATGCTATATACAGTGATTTATATTTTAATCTTGTTATGCATAGCTAAAGAACATTGTGGCCTATGTCTAGTAAACAACCTTAAAGTGAAGAAGTAAAACATAGACCAAGCTTTAGCCAAAGAGAATTG
Organism: Papilio machaon; assembly: GCF_912999745.1. Lineage (NCBI taxonomy): Eukaryota > Metazoa > Arthropoda > Insecta > Lepidoptera > Papilionidae > Papilio > Papilio machaon. The sequence goes on from NC_060005.1 coordinate 5,883,501, forward strand.
ATATATTAGACATTTAATTACTTAGAACTATTCCATTGAAATCTATTTAGTTTTGGAACTGTCTTGTGAAAAGATATGTGTAGTTAAAACCATTTGATCCCATTTACGTTACAATTGAATTACATATAAATATTGTGTTACAAATCGAAAACAGATGTTGTAAACAGTTGAACAACGCCTTAAAATATTGTAACATTTAACCGAGTTCCAATTTCAACAAGATTACAACAAGTTAATGCGACAAGGAAAGCTCGTATTTGAGGCTGTTGTTAACATTGTTAACGGTCAATAAAGGCAATAAATTTGGCCGGGCTGTAGTGACCCCTTCCCCTACCCATAACCCCTCAAGCCCGCACCGAGTGTATGTTACGGCCAGCACACGTGTTCGTGACGGCTACTCGACGACTTACGTACGATTTTCGATGTTAAAGTTGTAATATTTGGTGCCGAAGAAATATGTTACGAAAATAAAAATTATTGAGCTGAACATATGTAAGTTAGCTTTATAATGTAAGGTTTTGTGACAATGTTGTATATCCTAACTATATTTAGACTAGGAAATATGTATTACAAATATTGTTTTTATTTAGAAACTTATTACTTCTAACGAACGTAGCATAGTTTAAAAAGTGTTAAAAAACTTAAGAACAAAGATCTTTTCCTTTGTTATACATTTACAAATTAATTACTCAAATCATCTAAAAAAGCGAAGCTATCGAATCATTCATCATATTAACACATAAATTAAACTAAATATTTTCTCTAAATTTTTTTTTTTTTCTTCTTTTTTTTTTAAATCTATAAATTTATTTAAATAATTTCACTGACTTCAATCACAAATATCAAATACAAAATGATTCGTACAAAGACAATTGAATAATGAATTTTCAAATGCACAAAAGTATCCTATTCAATGGGCTATTACTAACACAATCGGATCTGGTACAATGGGTAGAAGATCTCTCTAATTTGTCCGCACAGCGTATAGTTTGCGGAACACATCCTAATAATGTAATTTGGAGTTGCGACTGACGCATTGTGAATGGTCGACTTATCTCATTTACTCTGTTTTTATGTCACATTTCTTCTTAATGGACATAATGGTTCTGCGGCAACTGTTAATTACTTTATCATTTGTGTGCTATCAACTTATGCTGCATTAACCGCTTTAGTTATTGTTTAATTATCTTAGTTATATATTTTTAACCGTAGTTAAAACAATGTTTGGTTTAATTACTTTTGAAAGTACCGACTTTGAATGCCTTTACGTTTTAAAGGACAGAAATGTTTCACTTATATATTATATGAAACATTTCTGAATGTTACTATGACGTCATTGATAATGCTTGTTGATACAAAGATTTGATTACGTTACCAATTATTTGATTACATCATTATTCTAATATCACCTTTATTAAATTAGATTACAGAATGTAGTATGGTAGGGTACAGAATGGACCAAAGAAGATTGGTAAGTATAGCATACAAATAAATAAATCCTTACTATAAATTTATAAATTTATAAATTTATAATATATAAATAATATATAAATTATAAATTTATAAATAATATTATAAATGGGAAAGTAACTCTGTCTGTCTGTCTCGCTTTCACGGCAAAACTACTGAACCAATTTAAATGGCATTTGGTACACAGATAGTCTAGACCCTGAGAAAGGACATAGGCTACTTTTAACGCGAATAAATGCTACCCGAAGACAGTATTTCAGGCGGACGAAGTCGCGGGCACAGCTAGTGATGTAATAAAAACAATATGTAACATAATGCTTGAACACGTATTTTTTTAGGAAATAAACAGTTAATAGAATAATAAAGAGATAATATATATAAACAATAATAGAATGTAAAAAATAATAAAGAATACGGATCACTGGTATATAAAAGCGATGCATGATCCACTACGACGTTTGGAACACGTCCAATCTCAGTTACGTTAACCTAACTTGGCTACAGTTTATGTAGCAACCGCTCCCGCGTATTATAGACTTGAGATCACATTTTATGACTTTTTACTAGTTTTTGTTGAAATAATAACTTTTTATAAGAAAATAGAAAAGCTGCACTAGTTAACTTTCCGACTTGACACAAGTTGAGTAGATTTATTATTACTGATATTTTTTTTAGTTAATATGCTTTTGTTCTTTACAATTGATATAAAACTCTTATATCTCATTTTATAATCTTGCAAATTGTTAAATGTGTTTTAACGATACTTTGCACAAGATGTAAGAAAGACAAATTTTGATTTTTTTTTTTTAGTAATTGATGAAATCGAACGTCCTTAAGTTGTAATATAATACGAATAATTTAAACATAAACGAAACTTTTCCCATCAAAGTACAAAACAATAATTTGCTCAAATTTTAATTTCTAATGAAAGAATTTCTTCTCAAAAATTATATAGGATTCATAAAACTAATGTAAACTTCAATAATTTTCTTCACTTACAACTACCGAAAAGAGAAAAATTTTTCGTTATTCCCACAAATGTTACAACCAATTTCCTTCGACATAAAATGTGAACGTACGTCGCTAGAAATTATTGAAGGACCAAAACTTACACTTGTGCTAAAAGCATTGCGGTGAGCGAGTGTAGTTTTTGATAAAAATTCCGCGACTGTCGACATTTACTGTCTAGACTAGACTCAACTTTAAGTAATTTTTCTACTTGACATAACCACGGCGACATATACGAAGATATAAAAATATAAAATTTAAGTATGCATTCTTTATTTATTTGAAATAAAATCTAGTACTGAAACAATTTCACTTTTTAATTGAATGGAATATTATTAATGATGGAACAATTTTTTTATGTATTCCGTAATTTAAAACGTAAAAAACCAATAACCTTAGTGTAACAAAATGAAATAAGTAAGAAAATATGCTAACAAGCTTTTGCTTAAATTTTAATTTCTAGATTTGTAAGTTTCATAATAAGAAGTCTAGAAAAGTTTTTAGATTTCATGAATTTTAAATTTATGTAATTTACTATACCTTTGAGTGAGTTAAAAAACTTATGAATATCTTCTGATTATAATTAAACTGGAATAATAATATTAATAATTATAATAAATATATTCTGAAATCTCGAATATATTATAGAGTTAACATTACAATACCAATCTATTTATAAATATTACCGACCAATAATTACACAAATTTTACAATAAACGTTATCCAACGACGAACATAAATAAAAATTGCATTTTACAATGTTAAATGTAATTTATTATTTATATTTTGAAATGTAAAATTACAGTGAATGCGCACATCTTTCTATCCAATTTTTCAGCTAAAAAATCAACACTAGTTTTAAATTGACATTAGAACAATACCCTTAATACAACTTGGAAAGGAAAAGGAATTTCAATTTAAGTCTGGGGGAGCACGGTAAGGGATTAAACAGCCCCCTTGGCGTTACCTACCCTCGACAAACAGGCTCGGCCTCTATAAAAGTAAAATATGGGCCAGCGTCGTGACCTATTCCGTCTGTGTAACAATAACTCAGTTGCGCAATCGTGGCTTGTAATGATGTACATTACTGCCAACGCAGCAATGTATGTTAAATGTTACGGAGAATAGCTAGAGATGTATGATACACATTCTATGATTTTGTTCTATACTCTACGTCCTAGACGCTAGGATATTTTAATTCAGTTCCTGTCATTTTATTTCTCATCGACTATCTTGTAACCTGAACCAGATCTTAGATTCTTCTGTAATTTGGTACACACCTTTAGTCCTGATGATTATACTTTTTTTACATTCAATGTCTTTGTGAATCTAGGTGTATAACATATTTTTGAACAATCACCCCAATATGGGTATCAAATGAAAAGATTTTACTAATAGAACATCATGATAAAATTCAATTTAAAAAATTAACTAAAAACATAAACATGAATTTCTAAAATTAGGTATAAGATTAAAAATATATTTTTAATATTACTCATAACCTACATACTTAATCTAAAATTGCCAACATTTTACTATGTTTTCTTTTACATATTTATTTAGGATTGTCAACACATATATTACATACAATTAAACATACGACATAGGTTTCATTTTAATTAGTAATCTTAAACATGTTTCAATTACAGGCAAACATAGTATTCAAGTAAACAAAGAAATACAATACATCTACTATGTATAAATTGCTCTAAAACATTTCAACTGAAATACAATAACCACAAATTCAAACCGAAACGATGTTGTAGGCTCAAATTGACGCTCTAAGCGCTTAATTATGAAAGACCTGTACTCCAGGGATGTGAACTTGTTGTTGTGTCTATTACATTGCGTCATTAACACGTCTATCGCACATCTAGTTTGTAAATATTAAACTATAGCAAACAATGTAACACGTCGTAACAAAAATAACACAACTTAATCGTAAGAGTCACAGCTATTAGATTTTAGTAGTTATTATCGTACTCGCAGTTTAATAACAAATCTTACTAATATTATAAATGCGGATGTTGGAATGTATCTCCAGAACGGCTGTTTGCAAAGTCTGGAAGAACACATAGGCTGAGTTAAGTTTTTTTTAATACTGCGCGGACGGAGTCGCGGGTGACAGCTAGTTTAATATAAATACACTCGTTTTTAAAATCATTTATTCATTAACATTATATAAAGACTTGACGCAACAAGTTTCTTTTTTAACAATTAGAAGAAAAGACATAAACGCTTATTTAAAACCAATCTTTGCAGTTACTCGAATAGGACAATCCTCGCAGCAAGCTATGCAAGTACGTCAGTAAAATCACTTTACGACTTTCGCGGCGAACTAAATGGCTATAAAGTAAACTCAATTGAAATAACTCTATGCTTCATAACAGTTTGTTTCAATAAAATTTGTACAATTATAAACTATGTGTTATTCATTATTCAGTATTTTATACAAATAATTTTTTTTACATTATAATTAATTTTATACTATCGTCAATTATAATAATTAATTTAATTATTGTTTTTTATTAACCAAAAAAATTGCATTTTAAAATTATGTAGAAAAATTCAACGATATTATTAAAACTAATAAATAAATGAGAATCAATTAAACATCATAAACAAAATGTAAAAGTTACTATTACTAATTATTCCAAACAAAACAAGTAACGATTCGATTCGTACGGAGTGTCATAAATCTGAAAACTTCGAAGGCGCAGCGGGTTGGCGTACGTTTTATTTAGCCTTGGCGCCAATGTGACAAGATTTATTTTATTAATCTACCATATTTCGCTTAAGCGAACGTTATTCTTCATATAACTAATCTAATGTTCATTGACTCATATTTATCTTAATTTCTATTATATATTAATGTAATAGAAATTGAATTCAAACCCTTTGTCATAACAAGAATTTTTATAAAGGTATATATAATGTATTAATCGTTTGTTAAAACAAATTTTAGTTAACAAAATAAAACTACACAAACGTTCTAAATCGACATTATATGATTATTAAATAAGCCCTTTACTTTCGTATACAATATGTAAACTATTTTTTCAAAATAATTTTCATTTTCTAATCTCAAAAGTTATATTTCTTTATCATCTACCAAAGTATTATGTTTACTGTAAAGCATTCCTCTCTATACATTTTCTTTGAATTCCTTTACGTTGTGGCGGAAAAATGTGATTCTACTTTTTGTTTATTTTTGTTTGAACATGAATTTGTAAGAACAGCAAGACTATGTACCGCCTTTGAAGGCGTTTGTTAACAAATAAATAACTTAAACTACTTGAAATGCCAAGAATATTTCAATCTGGTATTTTACGTTCGCTTTTCTATTGTTTTGCAAATATTTTTGTATACAGAATATACAACGCAATTAATATTCAATTCAGTTAAAAATTCAACAAATTAATAAAGCAATATTTTACCTTTATAATTATCGAAAGTGGTCGCTTAAATATCTGTAATAACATTGTCAAATTTTTGATTGAAAAAAAAACAGAAATTAATCGAAAAGATTACGAGTAGTATCCTTTGAAAGATTTAAATCTTAACTTATCCAGGAAACTTTATATATCCATGAAGAATTCCCTCTAATTTAAATTTAAATGAAAAATTATTAATATATATTATATAATTATAAGGTATATTAATTACGTTTCTGAAATAATTAGAACAAAACCTCAGTTATAAACCAGTAATTTGCGGTGTGTCAGTTCCCACATTTCTATAATATCTAACCTAAAGGTGGTCTTGTAATTATTTAGACAAATACGTAATATGTTTTGTTATCCACGGGTAATAATTGATACGATTACCCGTGGATTTCTGAGGTCAAAATTTCTGTATAAAACATATCGTCATCCCTGTCTTTGACAAAACAGAGATAATAATATGTTTTAAACGGTTTAATTAATGTACAATTTTGCTACTAATCTAAACGAACTATAAATTGTAATTCACTTATTATGTAGTAAAAGAACCATTCGTACGAAATAATTACTATATTTCTTTATTCATAAATATTCCCCTAGATGGCGCTACACCGCAAACGGAATTCAGGCAAAAATTGTTCATAATCATGCAACGTTGTATAAAAATTAAAAATTATACACAATAAACTTAATGTTAGCGTAAAGTTCTCCTAACTAGAAATTATTAAATTTTCAATCTTTTAATAATAATAGAAATTAACTTTTAGATGACTAGTTTGCCCGCGACTCCGTCCGCGCGGAATTAAAAAAAAACTCAAAACTCAAACTCAAACAGCCTAATTGTGGTAAGAATCTCGTTTCTTACGAACAGTATATAAAAAAAAAAAAACTATTAGTAAAATATGTGTTCTTCCAAACTATTAAAGCTCAACATCTATGCTAAATTTCATCGAGATCAGTTCAACCGTTTTAGAAATACTTTCAAACAATCAGCCATTCATCCACCCATTCATATAAACATTCGCATTTATATATTAGTATAAAGTTTAGTCAAGGTGTTGACAGTCTGAAAAAAGAAAAAGTAAGAAGTACCTTTTAACGATAAGTATGTTATGGGCGTGTAAGTGGAGATGAGATATATATGCAAGTAAGATTTGCCAGGATTACATCAAATTGAAATCCGTAAATTTTACTTACCCCTCTGCGTTATACCCGTAGTTGTATCATAAGGTAAAAGTTAACATCCACCTCACACCACAACACCTCTAAACATAAAGAAAATGACGTCATAATGTTATTTAGTCAGACATAGTCAAGTCATAAAGGTGCAAGGTTGACTTATGTTTATAATATGAGCATACTCATTATATCCGAAACCCGACAAGGCCCGCCGTTTCGTGTCAAGGTTCATAACTGTACTCAACTAATTTATGTTCGCACTTTTTTCACAACTACTATGTACAACTATCACATTATATTTTTTATCAAACTCTAACTTTTACCGCAATGCGAAAATTAGCGTGAGTAAAAAGGTATTAATACTATTTAAAGGTGGATATTTAAAAACAGTTTCTATTTTGTGAATAATTTATTAACAAATTATGATAATCAAATGTTAAGTAGACACTTTAAAATCTACTAGTCTTCTAGTTATTTAAAAAAAAAATGGGACCCATCAGCAAGCACTTCCTTTCAATTAAAATAAGTTATATCAAAATCGGACCACCACGAGGCGGAGCATCGTGGTAACACACATAAAAAAAAACCATTGGAATTGATAACTTCCTTCTTTTTGAAGTCGGCTAAAAAATAGAAGTAAGATGTAAGAGATGAGAGGTTAGGGATCGCTTTAAATAGAAATCCATAACAACTGCCTACCTTACACAAGGGCGTGAGTTATCTTGCTTTTTTTCTGTAAAACGATGTTTTTTAATCGCGTTCTAACCAACAAATAATTTGACGTAATGTTTAAAATGTGTTTTAATCTAAATGGACAATTTTATTTTTATATCAAGTCATTAAATTTAGGATATATAAGATATTAGATTAGAGAATACTAGATTTTTTTTATTATTTCAGTTCATTGACCTGGCTTGGTTACATTCGCCCCGCATCCCATTTTCATATGCGGCCGTTATTCAGGTTTGTAACACACACGGTCACCTAGATTTAAAAACCAGATAAAGTACACTATCCAGTGGAGAAAATAATATAAAATGATTGTACCTAGGTACAATACGTACCAAAGATTATTTTTCACCTTTAAGTCGAACCCGAAGAAAAATAATTAAATAGTACAATGGCCGCCTCACTAACAGTGGGTTTCCGAAACCAAAATATACGTTTAGAACATTATTATCTCTGTTTTGTCAAAGATAATTGTAAACAGGGATGACGATATATTTTAAACCGAGATTTTGGTCTCGGGGAACCCGCGGTAAGTGAATTTGTTAGTGTTAGCGAAAGACTTTTTTTCTATGAAAAGCTTTCTGGAAAGATCTGTTCAATTTGAATTTCTAAACTCATGACGACGGTAGAGTATATAATGACTTGAACGTAATTTTTTCTGATTTATTTTATATAGTACACTGAATATAAAACATAAGTATTTCACGTAATGCTTCCCAAACAAAAATGCCTGTGTAACCCTCAAATGATGGAGCAGTCTTATTCAGTGCTGGGGGTAACGACCCCGCAGGTGTATGCGGCACTGGGGGTCCCTTTGTTCGCGAAACTCTGAGATACACTGTCTGGGGAGTGCAGTTTTTTGCGAGCGGAGCTAAACTATCTCGCTGTGTGCCCGTTCCCGTGATTAAATGTATGTATTTAGCATCTTTTTATTTTAATACAAGCTTTTACCCGCGACTACGTCCGCGCGGAATAAAAAAATAAAAAAGGGGTAAAAATTATCCTATGTCCGTTTCCTGGTTCTAAGCTACCTACCCACCAATTTTCAGTCAAATCGATTCAGCCGTTCTTGAGTTATAAATAGTGTAACTAACACGACTTTCTTTTATATATATATATATAGATATGTAACTGAAGAAAAACTTAACATCTCTTATCCTAAATGTTTAAAACCAAACTTCCCCAATTTACTATCCGCAATCTATGTTCCTATCTTAGTATTCCTAGGTTATTAGTCCTTGTTTTTTTTTAATAACAGAAAATTTACAGTTACTTAGAAACGCAAAAGCGATAAATTATGAATATATCCTAAAGGAAAAATATATCGTCTTTCATACGGGATCAATACAACATTATTATTGGGCGATAAATTCAAAACATTACGATATAAAACACCGCAGGAAATTATAGCAAGAGTTCGTCATACATGATGTTATTTGTTGGTCATAAAATTTTATATGACATAATCTTAGTGGCCATATTATTTGATTGCGCTGAATGTTGTTTGCCATGATAAACAGTTACAAGGTTGTTGATCGAAATTTGGCTTTCTAATATTAATTAATTGAATATTTCAGTTATTTATATCCCGAAGTAGATTTGTTCTGAATCTTTAAACTAAAATAATTTGTAACTGCTTTTTCCTCCTGTATTCTTTAGCATTATATGTATATTTACCTAACTTATTTCACTTTAATAAACTGCCGAAAGCACTTACGGTATCTTATAAATTGATTGATGGTAAATGTCGAAGAAGAAAAAATCTTAAAATATTACGATAAAGGAAAATAGATTGGAAATTTCTATACAAAGCTATCAGTCTTAATAAATTGTTGGACACAACTTGAAATATTGAGTGGCAATTACCCAAGGGAATATTTATATAGATATATGTAGTAACTTGGAAAATAATTTTGTAATAAGTTATGAAATCGTTTTTGAATATGGGTAATGTTCATATCACATCGAGTGAGCCTGCTCGATTGTTAGACAGAAATTTAAACTAAGAATATAAGTTTCCGAAAGAAACAAAAGATCGAGGAATTGTGCTAGTCGCAATCCTCGGGTACGTGTATTTATAGTTTTATTATCTCTATGAGGTGGATAAATTGGAAGTATTCTGGTTTTATTTTACATTACGTAATCAAAGAATTTACAATCTAGGTCAGAATTAAGAAAAAAACGTTATACATTGACGATTCCTTGAGAGACGGTCGACTGAGCGATCCTAATTCAACAGCAGTGTACACGAAAACTCAGCGAGGCGTGAAGCTTGTACGTAACTCGACGCATTTTATACGCAGGAACCAAAGAAAAAGGGATTTTATTTCGGGAACGTGTCAAGAATGTTTTTTTATTTTCTTGTTATAGGACAGTCGGACGATATTAAGGTTTTTAGGCGTAGGGTATTGCTTTTCGAATATGGAATCGCTTTGTCTTTGATCGCCGAGAATTGTAATACAATATGTATGGAAACTCTTTCCGCAACAGAAACTGATTTATTCTATTCTGTTAATATAAATTGGATAGTCTATATTAAATGTCATTGATTATTTAAGAATTAAAATCAATTTGTATATGTTTATGAGTTGTTAAAGTTATGGACTGATTTCTATGAAACGTTATTAGATCGTTCTGAGTACCTACGCTCGAGTTGATGTGTTTTTTATAATTTTAGTTTGACATTTGATTACATATAGTCAAACAAGGATATATAAACTGAGAGAGTCTCTGTTTTGTCAACGATAATGAGAGGGATGACGATATGTTTTATACATTATGTATGTTATGGTCTCAGAAACCAACGATAATACTTAAATAATATATTTACGGTACGTATAGATCATGAATGGTAAATAAATATGTTAGTAGGTCAACAAGGTTGAAATTTTTTAATTGAAATTTAAAATGCCTCAAAAATTGGTATTGGCTTTTTGCATAACTTTCCTGTGCTGTCTCAATAATGCTACATAAATACATAAAGCGCCAATAGCTAAAGGGTTTAGGAAAGTATTTAAATCATGCCCTCATGAGTTTGAATCCGTTCGTTTACTAATTTAGCACAAGCTTTAAGCTTGATTTATAATAATTAAAACCTTAGGAAATTATTTCATTATTTTTTAATTTTACTTAACGAAAAAAACATCTCCCCAGAAATCGGGACATCTCCTGATATTCTGCTAATGAACAAAAACAACATATATATTGACTTTCGCGATAAAGTATATTTAAAGTTTGATTGCCAGCCGCTATTTTCCCTTTCAAATCGGCACTCAAAGCCGCCGGTCCGGACTACTTTAAAAGATATAAAAGATTTTATTATCCCTTTTTATGTCTTACAGTACATTTACTTAGATCATCTTAAAGGTAGTTTAGTCAACTTTATTAAGTTATTATGTGTGACATAATTAACAGAACGCGTACATTTTTGCGTACATTTTTAGAAGCATCGTTTAATATTACGTTCAAAGTAATAAATATAACTAAAATAAAACAATAACAATTAAATTATTATTGTAACACTGAAAATAGTAAACTATTGCGTACCAAAATCAACATTAGTTGAATTGCTTTGTTCCAAATTTGAAAACATCTGTCTAATAAAATGAAGTCTATAAATTAGCTATGGGCATTATGTTTTGCTAAAATTCTTTTGACAGAACATCAAAAGAAAGCAGACAACAAATTTTAACTGTACCAGTGAAAAGCTTCAATTTAAAAATTAAAAAAAAAATGTTTATCAATTCAATTTTTTTTCCTTACACTAATACATTATTTGAAATTATTTTTTTATTTCGCTTTTTTCGGTACCTTGAATTTTTCATTTTAATGCATGTCAAATGTAGTGAGTAAATTTATAAAATCTTATCCAAGAGTATGTACAATAATTGGAACGAAAATCCTTATCGCGCGTTGTGAAAGGGGGCTAGACGGAAAAAATTCTTACGAAAAGTTTTTTCGCTATAGTAAGCTATTGTAAGCTGTGCGGCGTCGCATGTTTCTCTGTCTGTCTCTCTCTCTCTTATAGAAAGCAAGCCAGATATTTTCATTTCTATTTCGCATTGAACAATGTGGTGTCGCGACTTAAAAAAAAAAATAAAAAAAAATTATTACAATTCCTTCACTAATTAATAGAAAGGAACTTCGTTCCATCCGGGTGTCCCTTGACACTTCTCAAGTTTTTTTATTATCATCATCAGCCTGGGTTCGTTCACTGCTGAACATAGGACTCCCCCATCGATTACAATAATGTATATTACAATAAAATTATGTATGTTCCTTAAGAATAATGAGTGATTCATCTGTCTGTACTCAATCAACAAGTCTCTTCACAATAAATTCTGATTATTAATACCCATACCCTAAACATAGTTGGAGAAGTAATTAAATTCTCGGGTCCAAATATCTCTGGGATACTTCCGTGATCCCTTTATTCTACGGAGATATAAGTCGTTTTAAAACAACTTAAAGCAGTATCTTTATTGTGACAGTTTCAGGCCGTTTTCGTTTTGGCCAATCAAAAGTATGGACCATTAACGAAGTTTGTACCCTTCCTTAAAAAGTTTCACTTTCATTAGCTTTTGGATCTGTTGAGTCTCTTGGGGGGCTTTAATGTTGACTCGGATACGGAATTTTGATAAAGCTATATAATGATCCAAAAAACAAAAGATTATACTTCCACTAATTTTTATGGAAAATATAAATAATTGTTACTTATTATTTAAATGTGTGGCTTAAATAATTTTACCAAAGATATCGATCGATATGTTATATAGTTTTTTGTTTGTTAGTAGCTGAAGCATCAACCCAAAGTGGGTCTTGTCCTCCGACACTTGGTTTTTTGGTTGTTAGGGTCATTTTAATTTGACAATGCTATCTTACTTCTTACTTTAATATAAATGAGAATGTTCAGATGGATGGATGTTTGTTTAAAGGTATCTCCGGAACGGCTCAACGGATCTTGGTGAAATTTGGCACAGATGTAGAACATAGTCTGGAAGAACATAGGTTACTTATTACGTTTTTTTTAAATCCGCGCGGACAGCTAGTAGTGCATAAAAAGTGTGACTAATAGTAGAATTCCAACTTCAACACTTGTGTAAAAACATATTTTCATCCCTTACATTTTCTTAGAGATAACAAATGCAATAATATGTTTTTAAATAAATGTCACAGTAGTCAATATTCAAGGAAATATTGGGTTAGTACAAAATACTAATGTAATGAAAAAGAAAAACTAATTAAGCTATTAGATAAACGGATATAAAACTCTACCTAAAATATAGCTAGTCAATCTACCAAACTATTGAAAATTTATTTCATTGATAGAAGTTAATCTTTTCGATAAAATTCGAAAATTTATCTTGGAAATTGGCAAGAAATCGCATTAAGCGGATCCACCGTCGCGCCGCAATCACTGATCGAGATTTTAAATCGACTTTAACCAGCAGTCGCTTTTAGTTACAACTCTAAAAGACTGCTTTTGGAGATTAAACTATGTCTCGCCCGATTTTCCTATTTTAAAATATCTTAAGTTTTTAACTTAGTTGATAAACTAAGTTAAAATAAGTTTACTATTTTATCCAAGTATTACAAAATTATCTTTTTATTTTACATCACAAATAAACAAAAAACTACTAACAAAAATAGGACAAATCATAACTTCTTTAATTTGTGATTATTGTTTTAAAACTAGAAGATATTGTATTGTATATATTTTATAACTTTATTAAAATATATTACAAAAATTAGAATGTTCAATTTTTAAATCTAAAATAACAAAGAAATATGAAAACGGAACTATACTAATTTTCCAATTAGAAACAAACATTTGCATTCTAGAACGTTTTAACGTGACAATTAGATATGCCAGAGAGCTTGAATCGAGAACAGAAATTTAAGAGCTTTTTAACTTAGACTTCCATTTGGAGTAGCAAAAACATTTCAGCTCCAAATAGAAAATCCAATATCTGAATTGATAATCGCCGTCACTTTCAATTTAACTCCATCGCTAGGTACGCTGCAGATTTTGATGCAAATATTTTTATTAACAATTCAAGAAGGGACGGTTTTCACCTAATTGCTGAAAAGAATATTTTAAATCTCGCTGCAACCGTGTAAAATCTGACAAGATAAAAAAAAAACCACGAAGTTTGTTTAAACTTTGTGAATTTAAGCACGCTAAGATTTCTTTAGTAGCGGCTAATTTAGATGGTATTTTTAAAAAGTATAATATAGTTTTATTACATACTAGCTTTTACCCGCGACTCCGTCCGCGCGGAATAAAAAAAAATAGAAAACGGGGTAAAAATTATCCTATGTCCGTTTCCTGGTTCTAAGCTACCTACCCACCAATTTTCAGCCAAATCGATTCAGCCGTTCTTGAGTTATAAATAGTGTAACTAACACGACTTTCTTTTATATATATATATATATAGATAACCAATGCGGTAACCCTTAAGACATTATTCACAAATTTCAAACTACATACATTTAACGTAATGAAATACTAAAAGTACATAAATATACATAATGTAAACAAGACTCGGTTACTGTTCTCTGTCTATCAGCTTTATTTTGTCCCATTGCCAGCATAATACACCGGTTTTATGACAAATAGCATACGTAACAAAGACATAGAGCAGTAACGACGCTATTGTATATAATATTCAACAAGAAAAACCTTTAATAAAAGAGAACGTAAATATAAGCTTGATAGGTTTGTATGTTGAGTTAAAAGGAAATTTTGTAGCACATAATAAGGTATTACAATTTAAAATTTTAATGTAATAAACTCTGTAAAATGTTACAAAAACATTTTTAGTTAAGTCACAGTCTAATTCTGACACCCTCTAAAAGATTAACCGAAGGTTTCTGGGACCAAAATCCACGTTTACTGTTATCTCTATTTTGTCATATAATGACAGGGATAACGCTATTTTTTATACAGATATTTTGGTCTTAGAAACCCACGGTAAGTAACAAGTAGGTCGTAGACCATGAGTGATAATGAGTTTCAAAAGGGACAACTTAGTCCAATATTTTCGAATTATTATTCAACTTATTTGCATAAGTTAAAATAGTAATCGTTTTGTGAAGTCTTTTTGTAGAGGGTGTAAGTGAATGAAAGTCTTTGTGAAGGTTAAGTGTGACGTCATAGGCCACCCACGCACTGCGGTCGAGTAAACGTAAATTGGAGTGAACTTCCCACTCTACGATCGTGTGCAACATATTTTTTAAAAATTCCAACTAATTTATAAGACAAGTGTTTTTTAACTAATCTATCACAACGAATTAAATCTATAGAGTTTTTTTTATAAATAAATTTACATTTATTAAATAGATGGTTTCTACAGTCGTTAATAATAAAAATAATAAGCGCATTAAATATTGTGCAAGTGAATTGCACAATTTCCAATGTGTTGTTTGTTCAGACAATTCCGTGATAAACTCGTAACGTTCCTAAATTCAAATAAAAGGAGTACAACGGAGCGATATGTAAATTTGTCGAGTTCAAAGAGCTGGTAATGGCGCAAACATTTTTAAAAGGATCTCGGACCTATTACAGATTTTATCTTTAAACGATTGCTCAGGGAATGCTCTTTGTTAAATATCTGCAAACAATTCTATTGGAATTTTTCAACGAATCTCATTGCTTGTATGTTTACGTTGAGATATCGGAGATTGTTGGAAATACGAAACGTTGAACAAATATTGTAAGCGGCATATACCTTCCTCAGCTTGCAATAATAATGTACAGTAACATTTATTTTCGTAATTTTCTATAAACATTTCACATTATTTTAACTGATTGTCATAAAACGTTACAATTGTAATTAGACATACTTCCGTGTAACTAAATTTTATTTGTGGATCACTTTATTTATAGTCTAAAACCAAAGTAAACACAAAGTGTTTCAGATATATTTTAATAGCACATCCAGACGCAGATTTTATGCAAGTCTAACGCATTTACCTATATACTCACTAAATTAAAATGTTTAAATTTTTATGAGACATAATAATAAATTAATTAAGAACGGCTTAACTCACGTGTGGTCGTCCGGTGACGGCATCGACTAGTTTCGGACCCGTTAGGTTGAATTTGGACCAATGGGTCACATTTGAATAAACTTATCAATTCTATTATGTATAAGCTTATCTAAAAACATTTTAGTTTTTCGTCAAATCCATTTACCTAACATTGCTTCTACGTTAAAGTGCCAAGAGTGATTTATAATGAAAAGCCATTAGCGAGTTTTTTCCAGGCTTAAGAATAAGAAACAATAATCATCAATGAACTCGAATAAATTAATCAGAAGAGTCACGATCCGCAGTAACGATGGCACGGACTAAGAACAAAATATAACTTCGGAAAAACTTCGTAAAAACTCGTCCCAAGTGCTATTGGAAAAACTTTGCTAAATGATACTGAGCCGATCTATGTTTTATACAACTTTTTATGTATACATTTTCGTTTATACCTTTTCAAACACGTCGAGATTTACCACACAATATTCAACAAATAACAATTTGTACACACGTAACAATTTTGTTAGAAAAAGCTATAATTAAGTCACCTGTAATATGTATTATGGTAGAACAGAAAAGATTAACTTTAGGCATCTTACCTTCCTCCTAAAATTAGAACAAAACGCATCCAATAATGACTTCGACTAAATCAAAGTTCCTCAGATAATGTAGTCTATAGAACTACGTAACAGACCATTTGAAAATTGATTGGATACAGGTTACATGCCGACGGGGAAACTAAAACTTGTGCCACGTTCAAGTAAGCAAGTTAACTTGAAGTTAGCAAACTAATTTCACGGTTAACGATACGCTAACTTAACTATAATATTAAGTTATATGGTAAATATTTATGAGTAATAATTGAAGATTCATTAAGATAAATTAAAACTTTGTATCTCGGTATTTAATCAATTTATTACAATTCGCTCGTCATTTATTTGTCACTTGTGTTAATTAATTATGTCAAAATGACAAAATAAAACCATTTTGATACTTTTAATATTAATTGCCAATACAATTATGAACAGGTCAGCGATTTAATTATTCAATTTGAAAATACGAAGGATTCAGCGTGGTCTTTCACTTATGAAACACTAATTTAACACACAGCTAAGGATTACTACGAGTATTAACATTATGGACTAGCATTATATTTGTATTGTTTTATAATTTTTTCATTGTATGTGTGTACTACTATAGTATGCCGAATACTAAATAAATCCATTTAAAAAATGTCAAATTAAAATGTATGCTAGGAACAGCAAGTGATCATAAGTTTAATGTTTTTAATTTTAAAATGACTATATTTATATTTAACGTGCATTTACTCTATGACGATGAACGCGGCATCCTCTAACATAACTTATTTACAAGAAAGCTTGTAATTAGCTGGTAAGTTGTAAAACAGGATCCCAGTGGAAATGAGTACTAAGAACATAAGTACCGTAGACTAAATGTGTTTCGAATGACAATGAAAGAAAAGTAAATGTAACGGAGAAAGTCTGGAACGGAAATTGTGGAAACATGGAAAAAGTCACGTACCTCCACCATTTTTGGCAAACTTATTTTACATTAATTGTATACTTTTAAATTTCTTTTCGACGTTTCGTTCATGTTTCCAGATATATAGGTAAATAACAAATTTTCCTTTGGCTTTCAAAACTTGCATAAAACATAAAGATCACGTCCACACAAAAGTATGTTGAATTTCATTGACTAATCGTTGATTTCTAAGACCAAGTTCTCTGATTCAAACGTATCGTTACCCAGGTACAGAAATAAAATTTTATTTAAAACTTTAGTCTAAAAATCCAACGGTAATTGATATATTTATACTTATGAAGAAAATATACGAGGCCTACCAGTAAGACATGGGTCCTCCTTTGCAGTGTCATCGAACAATCGAGACTTACCTGAAAGTAGAAAACAAAATGTCATCAACAAGAATTAAAACAAAGACATGTATAAGGTCTCTTATCGTACCGTTAGCAAAAATGTATTATATTGAAAATTGTAGTTACATTTGTCAATTCAAAATAGCAAAACGTAATGAGATTAAAACCCAACATCGAGCGTTCATTATGAAAATGAATTCGATTAACAGTACAATTACAGGAACATAATGTTGGTCCTGTCCACGCGTATACTGCATCCAATTAATATTGATAGTTTAGACAAATCGTTTATGCCATCACCACACTGCACACGTAACGGGACGACGACGAGACGCTGACGTAATAAGAAAAGTAGTTTTGTATAAATTACTAAATAAACGTTGTTTTTTTCGAAGATAACTTACAAAATTTAACTAATTATAGTACAAACCCTTTTAATACATTTCTTCATCAACATATGAACCCTTAAATTCATGCCGCCCTCATACACCTTAGCTGAAGCTCCTTTAGACGTCGAGGGTCACCTGGATCACTTTGGGAATCACTTACTTAACAATTCAGACTGACAACGGGTCTGACACCCGCGGGATCACCACGCCCACAGTATAATCCCTCCCACGTCATCGTCCTACTGATGGTATTTTGTCCCGGCTACGTCTCGTTGCCGTCCCACTGGCTGTGTGGTGAGACCATTAGCGCTCTGCAACGCTTTTTACGCAACAGCGATGATGAAATGACGGGAACGCCGTGACCACATTTCAAAGGACTCTTTGAATTACAACGTTCACGAAACCACTTTATCGCGACATCATAAACATGCAAGTCTTCATTAAAAAGATGTATGTCAGTAGTTAAAATTAAATAGTAGTTTAAAAATTTTTCGAAAGACTGCTGAAGAATTTTTTTGAGTTTGGTAAAGTACTAATAAGAAAATATGTAAATATATGAATATTGAGACCCGGTGGCTCAGGGGTTAAGCACTTGGCTTGAGGGTTAACTACTTGACTTGCAGATCGTGGGTTCGAATCCTGCCATGTACCAAAGTTTTTTTCGATGTTCAATTTACACGTGCACATATATCCGACATTCTTACAGTGAAGCTGCACATATCTGAGAAGAAATTCAAGCACAATCCAAAAAGCACTGGGTCAGCGTGGTTGACTATATCCTAGTCACTAATAACTTAGGGTATTAATTTTGTTAAAAAGATCGGTTAAGACTACATTAAAACATACGTAAACTTTTATTTTCAAAAAGGCTCTACATTCGAAATAAATCCATGAATTGACATAAAAATTGTAACCGCAAAGTTAAAATACAATAAACATAAGGGACCAGAATCGTTTCGCTCCACCTCACAATAAAAACATCATAAGACGGACTAAAACGGTCCACGTTTACAAAATAAATTGCATTTTATGGGTACAAAGGTAAAAAGATACTTAGATATTATATTGAAAGTTTATAACGTAATATCGTTGTATTTCATGATTGGACATTAAATTCGCTTCTCGATAACATATCTTTTTATTGCCTTTTGGATTAATTCATTCCTTTGAACATGAGTATAAGCGAATTATTTATTAGATTATAGAAAATATATTGAGAAACAATAATACGTTAAAAATATGTGAGAAAGTTGATGCCATAACATTAATATATTATTTTGAAGTTCAACGATACGACATACTTACGACACTTTCTCGTGTGTTTAGTCACATAGTACAGGCACATGGCCAGCGTTAACTAAGGCTTAATTACCCCTAACTTAAGAAAGACTCGAATTGCTGGACATGTATATGAGCTGAAATAGTATATTATTACATAATGTTCAACTAATCCTATAAAATATATTTTAATTTTATAACAGTGAAATAGACTATTTATTAGCGTGGATTATAGGAGGAGCTTTGATATGGCATCAGTGACAAGCCCTGAGCTTTTCAGAAAGGGTTTTAATATCTCTGATGAAAATGGAACCGTCATACTGGAGTGTTCTAAACTCTTACCATTTAATCAATGGTTGTGAGGCTGTTTATTCCTTTTAAGAGGAAGATACTGTAATGCTCGTCTCGGAGCACTACCCCGCACCGGATCAGATAATTTCAATCAATGGCCAGCGTTACATATCTTCAAATAAACGATACTATTATTTGATTTGGTTTTATTATAGCTTTACTTTTCACTGCAAGCTTCAAAGTTGCAATTTATTAACACCTTTCCATGCACGGCAAAGTATAACTTCTTTTTTTGTCCATGCATTTAACGCGTCAACGTATACGTAGTTCCTCTGGGAAGTTCTTAGATGTCTAATGGTCGCTAACCGTCGCACGTTGAAAGCATCGTCGCCCTTTGTCGGCGATAGAACGTGCTCTAGTGGTCGCCTTTAGAAATTAGCCTTGTTACGTCATCTAACTACTACGTTGAAGGCATCGCTTTTGTCTTTAAGCTAGATTCGAAAATTTTCCATTCTTTCTAATTGGCATTTTCATCTTTTACTGCTATTCCTTATCTGTGCTATTTCTATTAGAAATCGATAATTGCTTCGTAATAAAGATTAAAAAAAATGTTCTTTTTGTAGAATGCTCCTCGAATGAATGGTGACTTTTAACAAAGTGAATGACCTACTAAACTTAAGATAGTGCGGAGTAACAAATAATAAAACTATAACTACATAAAAACGGCTACACTCGCAAACACATAATTCGATGACGGTTTCACTCAATGAGAGACGGACTGCAATCGCGATACCAATCCTACTGAACCTGAAGAAGAGTACATGATCGAGTTCGAAACTCGGACGAAGTGTACATGAATGCAGCCGTTTCTATTTTAATGTATCACTAGAGTTTAAGCAGTTTAGTAAAACTACATTTGTAATTGACATAAAAAGTACCTGGTCGACTGATTTAACCTTTAACATCTATCCATCATCATTCCACATAACTTCAATGAAATCTTTGTAAAATTTAAAGCTTCAATATGACGTCATCAAAACAGCAACAATATCAGGGTATGACGATGTTTACTCGTCTTTCAAGACAGTCAGTGTGAAATACAATATTGACAAGTTTGCACAGAGAACTTGTAAGCTCGGCCCCACTCTTGGACGTGCTGAAGGTTACACGGGCGTATTGACTTCGTATTGCGAAACAATAACTTGCAAATAAGCCTCTCAAGGACTAAAGCTGACGGAATATTTAGGATTCCGCCGTTTATAGGAATTGTTTCTGTTTGTAGGCTTTGGGAGAAATTGTTAAGAAACATTTGTAAAAGGACATCGCATATTTTATAATGCAAGTTAAAAATAAATGTTTAATGTATAATCTTTTCTAAGATCTTCAGACCTTTATATTAAGTAAATACTCGTATTATTTTTGATACAAATGAAATGTATTGCAAGTCAAAAGACTCAACAATATAAGTTAAACACTTGTATTGCATTTATAAGAAAGACTAGAGACCCACCTGGCTGCGCAGTGATTGTTTGTGATAAAGCTTTTTTTACTCGAGGATAATGTAGCATTCTTATGGTGAAAGAATTGGTCAAATCGGTTCAGTAGTTTTTGAGTTTATTTGTTACAAAAAGTTAAGAATGTTTTTTCCTCTTTGTAAAGTCGTAGGTGTGAAGTAGTAATTAAAAAAATGGTTATGCTCTTTATAAAAATTAAAAAGTGAAAAGTAATATCAGCGTATCGATAAAATAAAGACAATTTCCAAGTCTTTGACAATCAGCTTTCATCGACGATAGATTAAAACTAGAGACGGTCGTATCAAATTCCCTAGAGTAGGTTCGTCTGTTTGCTGTTCAGTGTTCAATGATCTCACCGTATATTGAATTCGTTGGGATTTATTCGCTCCAATGTCTCTCTGTTTAAGTCAAAGTAATTTGAATTCTAAGTTTCTTTGCTATTGTTAATTCTCATCTCCAAGAATACAATAGATTTAGGATGACCCCAGCGTAAGACGTCTGGCTATTGATCTCTAGGGTTGAATATTTCATTTAATACAAAGATCCTTTAAATACTTTTTACCCGACTGACTCAGGAGGCTATGGAGGTGTTTATTTTTTATATATGCGGGTTTGTAAGTTATATCGTGACCTGCTCACATCAACGACTGAACTGATCTTGCAGGGTCAGGTGTCATTTGAATCACATTCTTGATTGTGCGTCGGTTATTAAAATAAAATAAATAGTCTAATTTAATATTAATTATACTAAAAATACAATCAAAGTAAAATGCATTTCAATACTTATTTCCTACATTATTTCCTACTTAATTAAGAAAAATATGCGTTCACAAAAAACTAGCAACAATTATCATCAGGTTATTTGCTCTCTATAAATAATAGAAAAAAAAACTAGGCTCTTTTTTAGGCTAGGTCTTTTTTAACATCTTAACCTAGAAAACAATCTGTGATTCATTAAAGTATAAAGAGATACCTTTAAAGACATGATAAGATTTTAGCTCGATTGAAATGTAATCAAACTTGTCGATTTAAGTGTCGATTATTCAACCGCTCTGTGACAGGGGAGAGCAATGACATGTGACTGACTGAAATGATTGATGTCATTGCGATGAAAGTCAATTTAGATGTCATCAAGTTCAAGTTATGTACACCAAATATGTGCGTAACGATGTAATCACAGTTTAAGTTTTTAATTATTTGTGATCATTATCTACCTGACCTAGTCCTAGCTACGTAGAGTCGATGCACCAGGTTTCCGTTCTCCAAATAAATCTGTCTGTCATCTCCATTGTCAACCCCTTCTTGATCATGTCACCTTTCACGCAATTCATCCATCTCTTCCTAGGCCTATTTTACTGTACCTCTTGTGATATCAAATACATATATAAAAATCGAAAATAACTGCTGGCTAACGTGGGTAGGGTTAGTGGTTTGTTCTTGTATGTGTGTATTAAAAAGTACAACTATGAAATGTATTTTTTACCCAATTGATTAAAGCGAAACATATTTTTGTGATATGTATGTCTAATGTCTATACTATTGTAGCTTCCTATAATCTTAACCGATCAAACAATTTTAAATAGTATTACGTCATTTGTTTTCAGTCAAGTTTATAGAATTATTGATTACAAGTTAACAAGATTTGTTTTAAATTAAAGAACACTTAGTATGCATCCAACTAGGTTATTCCGATAAGTGCTTTCTCTCAGTCGATCGGGTTTACACGTTTTCTTCTCTAAACCCATTACTCGAAGCTCTCCACACGTTCGCAATTACACCGGTCAGTTATTTGTCGTCGACGGGTATTAATTGAACAATCGTTTGTCTTTTCACTTATGCTTAGAAGTCAGAAGTTGGAACATTTCGATGATTTTTATTTTATTTATCTTTGTAATTTTGTATTACTTCTTTTACTTAAATTAAATTTTTAAGCGGTAATGAAGAATGATAACCAAAAAATGTTTACACTGTTTCAATTAACTTTTTTATTTAAACATATGTCAACTCTTTTATCGCACGCTGGTATAAGACAATATCAGAAATCATGATTATTGAAATATGATTACGCGTATGCTTAAATGCTTAACAAAGTACTTATCATCATCAGCTCACTATACGTCCCCACCGAAGGGCTCGGAGCCTACAGTAAGTTAGGGGTGACTAAGCCATAGTTAACCAAGCTGACCAAGTGCGGGTTGGTTGAATTCACAGTTATCATTGAATTTTGATATTTTTTCTTACTCTTTACCACGATATTTTTCTTCATCGTAAGAGCGTCGGATAAATGTACATATGTAAATCTGAATCGATGAATTCGAACCCAGGACCTGCAGATTGCAAGTCAAGTGCTTAACCCCTGTGCACAGACGCTCGAAAGTACTTATACGGAAACACATTTGTTGATTTATCTTTAATGGTAATATATACTCTTTTTTAACCATGTTGACGTCTATAATATCAGTCGCCAGCGGTCAAAGGGTTAAAATACGTGTTTAACTAAATAGTGTCAACTGTATTTTTTTAAATTTGTTTCGTAAAAACTTTCAGTCGACACAATAAGTCATAGAACCTTGAAACTTTACGAAGTTTTAGGAACCTCAGATGGCACGAATTTTCTGAGCGTTGTACTAAATAGTAGAAGTTGTCTGAAATCGGTTCGCGGGACGTAAGTAGCGCTTAACTAATGCAAACTTGCTGGGGGCTAGTTTAATTTCTACTACATCTTTATACTAAGAACGTATTAAACTTTTAGAAGCCATTCGCTCCCAAGTACGCTCCGGAGAGCTCTTCTATCTAGTAATCGCAGTTTTGTATACGTGTAATGAAGGAATTATTTTGTAACTCGAGACAAAAACATTATTTTTAATATTTAGTTTTTATTCACGAAACAGTGGTAGATGCCAGCAAAAACATCTGTTGCACGAATTGGCCGGCTCGTCTAGTGCAATACCACTATCACACAGAAGACAGAGGTGAAGTGAAAGCAATTCCGCGTTACGTCTGATAAATGTGGTGTCGGAGGCCTAATTTTAATCCTCTTTCCCTTCTTGTCCTTTTCTTATAAAGGAAAGGATGCGAATGGGATGGGGATTTGTCGAAGCAGTGGACGCATAGTAAGGGGAAATATTCCCTTTTTGTACGGCCCTTTCTCCGATGGTTAAAGATAGGTTATGCATCTGCTTGTCTATGGGCAGTGGTCGCTTCGCTATTTCAGCGAATCAGGTGGTTGCTTGCTTGTTTGCCACCTTATGTTTAATAAAAAAATGCGTAAACTCAGTATCTGTGAAGGAATTGTAAGTTTATACTGGTTTCGTTCTTTATATCCTTTGTCCTCTGTACAATTAAGGTAGATAGATTATTTCGATGCAGGTATCTGTGGGTAGCGTTCACTTAACTTTATCGCCTTCTTGATGGGAAAAAAGGGAATTAAAAATATTTTTTTTTTCAAACACTATTTACAGCAAGACAAATGTTGGTCAGTTAGCATTACTCCCACAAATTTTGAGAACATTTCACAACATAACCTGAACATCAATCGAAAACTTTACTATGTTGGTTTATTTTTTCTGGGAAGACGTAGGCTATATGTGGCAACCAGTTTTCAAGCTGAAACTCAGTTGTTGTACTATAAACAGCAATATGTACCTTATTAGAATGGTTTAGAGTATATTTTAGCATGTTATAGAAATGCGTGAGATAATTTACGATCGTGTAGGCCTGACGCAGATGCTCCGCATTGTTTATTGCTGACTGTGTAAACGAGGCGCTACGGTTGATATTGCTGCGCCCCCACTTCGTGTCTTTGCAAATATCAAGGCTTGAATTTTTTCTTTAATCTATTTACAATTTTAGAATTATATCAATGAGTTCTACTTACATCTTTCACTTATAAAAAATATATCATTTAAAATAAAAAAAAATAAAATCAAATTACATTTATTTTGGGAAAAAGCGCCACCGGTAATATGTAATGTAATTGCTATAGACATATAATTCAAGAAAAAGCAAACGAAATATACAAGAAAGTATGGCATAGAAATTATGTTACAAAATTGGGACTATATGTTAATGTACATTCTCGTAATATATATTTTGAAGCAGTTAACTGTGTGATATTTGTAACTATGTCGTGTCACCTACCCATAATAATATATGTACATAATTTAACGAAACATGTATAAAATATGTGGAACTTCGTACATTAATTACTTAAAAGCAAAAATCAATTTCCGCAATAATATCTAGTTCAAAAGATTGAAATGTAAACACTCCATATGGTGAAGACAGGAGTACGCAAATAACGGGTCGCATTGTTATCAGAAATAGGCCGTTTTATAAAATAAAATCAAAGCAAACAAAACACAGAAGCGCGGAAACAAAAAAGCCTTTCCACGAACAGTTTATCACCCGGATTCATTTATCAGAATATAACTAGTGAGGCGAAATAAAATACATTGCTTTGGACATTTTCGTTGTGGTACTTTTTGTCGACACTGTATCGGACAATTCGTTTTTGTTTACAATTATGTTTTTTCTTTGCGATAACGGTTTTTGTCAGTTTGATGGTTACTAAGGATGTCCCTTACGCAATCTCAACTGTTGGAGTACATGTACCACAGTAATAGTGTTCCTATGTGTTGCCACCGAATAGAAATCACGGTTACCAACACCAAAGAATTGATAAACATTCCTTCAATGCCTAAAGTATTAGAGAAAAAACAAAAGCTTATCTCAGTATTCCATACATTTCTATTAACAATAGTTAATGTTGAGATAAATAACTTGAACATAAAATACGCAACGCAAGTCACCGAGACAGCCGGCCATTAAACAAGCCACGAAGCATCCGTGTAAACAGATCAATAAATACGCAACCAGTAAAGTTGGGGACAAGCTCGTTACTAACGTTGATATTGTCCCGAATATTCAGAGATGATTTTATTGCTTATTTTGTGATTTTATTTTTCGATGTGACTTTAGTTTTTTTTTATCATAGATCTGTTTACCTCTACACTCAAAGTATTACTTAGGCAATTCCTAAGTGGAGAGTTCTGTGAGTAAATTGCTAATTTTTGTATACAATGACTCATGTCTAAGTGTCACAGTTCATCATGATTTGATATGTTATTTATAACTTTAAAAAAATACACGCAAACGAAACACTCTTCGCTTCATCTCTTAGTTTACCTACTCCTATTTTCTGATACTAACAAATAGGTTGAAGAAGTTGAACGTGAAGTTTTTAGTTACAAATATATTCATTTTAATTTTCAAAGTGAACACTATTTTACGTTAACTGCGGTATATGAATTCACGTTTCAACAAGCAGCAACGGGTCATGCATGAAAGATAAAAGGGTCGACCAATTTCGCTCTGTAAATGGTGGACGTTACGACGAAACGAAACGATTTTTAAACAATCCTCCCGATGTTTCAACGTGAATTCTCTATTCAAAAATTTGCTGCAGGGAATTTGAACTTTTGCTAATATGTACTTCGAATTCCACCTGGAATGATGTTGAGGTTGATTTAAAAATCGGTAACGATCTTTGGTTTAAAACACACACTGAATTTTTTTTCCCTTAGAACAACGTGTTGTGATTTTTTTGTTACTTTTCGATTTTTTAACATAAGCGCATAATTCTTAAATTCATACACTACAATATATTTGTATACATATATTTTTTATGAAATTCAATATTCAGGTTACCTATAAAGTAAAGTACGTTCCAAATAAAAATACCAATGCGGTTAATGAACCCGAGCCCCATTGAGACTTTATAACTCTCAAAACGATTTTTTTTTCAACAGATCCAGGTAATAGATGCCTATTCATAACACATTACACAAATATTGTAACACTTTTTCCAATAGGTATATAATTATTAAAAACAACGCGAGTTTCATTCAAAAAACGTTTTAGAATGACGCCAAATAAAGATATATTAAAACACAGAACAAGCTTAATTGGAGTAGGCAAAGAGGGGCGCAAACTGAATTACACCGGTGGCTGTACTCGCCTAAATTCAATGCCGACGTGACACCCATAAAAATAATGTGACACGTAAACTATGTTAATTTTTAAGACCATTTTATTTAAATAATGAACTTAAAATGTACACGTTTTTGTGCGTAAACTTTGTGGTTTTCCACAAAACAAGGCAAAAAAAACATCTTTTTATAGACATTGAAAGAGACGTCAATACTAATATTTTGATAATGGAAACACACAATAATACGTTTTGAACTATACATACCAATTCAATAAGGCCACTTTCTTCTTTTCTCGTTCTAAAAAACTGACCTACAACATCCTTTATGTAAATTTTACACACACATAGACATTCTAAAAATCACTCACAAACTTACACACTTACAAAAAGTTAATAAGGTACATAATATAGTATGTTACAAAAAAATTATACGAAATATTTCCATTTACACGAAAAGGAAACTAATTTAAAGATGCAAATAAACGAAGGTCAAAATGATTAATAAGACTTGTTCCTTAGACCTTCGGTAAACTGACGCGTTGTCGGAGAAGGTATGATAAAGGGTCACTAACTTGGGCCCCGGAGATTCAAACGCTGTCATATTTGACACTTATCACCGAGGCCGTAGCGGGGCCGTAAATTTATCAAAGTTGAAATCTCTTAATACCTTTTTATAAAATGATTACTTAAACATCAAGCTATTTTTAAAATTGACTATAAATAAAAATTAAAAAGAATGTATTTTTAAATGCAATATAATAGTCGTAAATATGTTTTATATAACGAATTCATATGTTTTTCATTTTTTTAATAATATGAAATGTACGTATTTATTTACACGTTGAATCTCGTAAAAAATCTTAAATTCAAATAGAATTGTTTGAATAAAATGTCTTTGTAATCGAATAATATATTATTCGTCATAGAGGCGATTAAATTAATTTAACACATCTCTATAAATGAATAAGCAATAAAGTTAAATGAAGGAATAAAGATATAATATAGCTGCATTGTCTTAAAAATTACAAGTTACAGTACAAGTACCAACGTCCGAGTACTTCCGTAATTACTGCGAAAGTGGGTTAAAATTGTAGTGTCGTATTAAACAATTAGTTTTATTTAATATTTTTATAAGTGGTTATCTTGTAATGGCAATTTCCACTTTGGTTTTATTGTAACACCGGACACCGACTGTAAAGTTGTGTATAAGGGAAATCAAACATACGAGTATTAGCCGCTCCGTAAATCAAATCGTATATCGAAACAGAGGTCGCATGGCTAGTATCGCGCGGTCAACCGCTGTCACACTCCACCCATGAGTGGAAAAAGGACATAAATTTCATTATAGTCTTCTAAAAAACGGATCGTTCTTAGAAACAGGAGTACAAGAACACAACTAACTCCCTTAACCCAGTGTAAGCTGAGATTAAGGTTGTTCTTTACCGCTGTCCAAGTAGACTATTTTCGCCTCGTTCACATTCGTATATCTATAAGAGAACATAATAAAGCGAAAAAAGTAACATTGCATAAAAGTTATAACAATCGTGTTTATCAGATTACACAAATATAACTACCTATTTTGGTAATAAGCTGCAAATAAATTAGTCATCGTGATCATAATAATAATGATAATTTATTATTATTTAACAAATATTGTTGGATTAGTGAGTTGAAATTGTATGTAATTCACCGTAGCTGTATCGGACATAATTCGTTGCGGTTATTGGATTCCGCATTGAATTCCAATTAGGATAAATCGTCAAATTCCAGTCCACTCTTGTGATAATCATAATTGAATATTATTTTATATTGTATACAGTTTTAAGTTATATAAACTAGCTATCGTCCGCGACACCGAACGTGCGGAATTAAAAAAATCATAGTAAATAGTCTATGTGTTTTTCCAGACTGTGTTCTACATCTGTGCTGAATTTCATCAAGATCCGTTAAGCCGTTCTAACAAACATTCATCCATCCATCCATCTAAACTTTTGCATTTATTATTTTAGTAAGATGTATTGTATGTTATAAAATTTTGATCCTAATTGATTAAAAATTAAATGTTGGTGAAAATTAATTTCATATCGTTGTAATTTAATATTTTAGGTAATCGTTTTCTTGAATATACTGAATGTGAAAAATGATTCAGTTTTACATTTTTATGGGTTCCTTTTTATTCCTTTCCTTTCTTATGAAAAAGAAACTTTCAGTCAGATAAAAATCTTTTTTAAGAATTTTTCTAACAAAGCGAAGGGACAAATTTTCAGTTTTATAAGTTAAGGGTCTCGGGATATTTAAAACTTCGAAGCAGAGACGGAATCAGATAAATTTGTAACAAAGTTTCTGAAATAGAATTAATACGAACGCTCAAGGCAGTGTTTTTGATTTTCAAAAAAAAGAATTGTTAATCCAAGTATTGGGACGAATTGAAAAACCCCACATACTTACACAGTCGATCCATTTTGTGATATTTATTGATATTTGATAAGTATGTGTAGGAGTAATTGAAACAACGCTTGCTTAGTGCAGACTCTTTAATTACGTCACTACGACATAGCGGTCGGGCGCAGCCGACCGTTCCAATTTATGCATTGTACATGCGCATACATAACACCCCTCCCCTTTTAGATAACGAATGTAACCCCAATACAAAGAGAGTTAAAGAAGACAGATACATTAGTAGAACAGAACACATAGACAATATAACCCTATACTTCTTCGTCTGAGAGCATGCGGCGCCTAACCCCTCTAGTAACCGTCACGTTGGGGTGGTTGGTAGGCGGCGTGTCTGGAGGCAATCTTGCCTCCTCATCCTCCCCCCGCGACGAGCCAGCGAACGCGGAGTCCTGCATCGCGTCTGCCAAACCTTGTTGTTCGGACGACACCGACGATGTGGGACTCTCTGAGCCTATATCGTCATAGTCCCACGAGTCTATCTTGACGTCTCCTTTGTACAGCCACAATTGATTTTTGTGCTTTTTACTCTTAATAGACGAAGTGTTGTCTTGCACCACATATAAAACTTTTCCGAGTCTCTTCAACACTGTTGCTTGATGCCAGGTGAATTTGTTATTTCCCGCAAACTTTTTATATAACACCTGGTCACCCGGCGTAAAAAATTGTTTATTACAGCCTCCGTGTGCTTCAATTTGCGAACACTGCTTTTTTTTTACAAATTCAGCAAGGGGAACGCACGAAGACGACGGTGAACTAGGTTTAATCAAATCTAACCGCGTCCTAAGTTTCCGCCCGTAAACTAACTCGGCGGGAGAAAGGCCTGTGGTGGAATGAATAGAGTTTCTGTAATCAAGTAAAAATTTTAAGAGTCGTAATTTGCATTCCTTTGCCGATCGGCTAGCTAAAAGACTGCTCTTTATGCCCTTTTTTATAACTTTTACTGAACTTTCCGCTTGACCGTTACTAGCAGGATGGTAAGCCGGCGTCGTTAGGTGTGTGATACCATTTCCCGCGCAAAAATTTAAAAATTGTTGGGAACAAAATGATGTACCGTTGTCACTAACAATAGTTTTCGGAAGACCGAACCGTGCCATGAAGTCGTACAAACGTTCTATTACTGCATTCGAGTTCGAATTAGCGTTCATGTCGTACACTTCGACCCATTTAGTGTACGCGTCGACGATAACCAGATAGGTGTGACCATTCAGCGGACCTAGGAAGTCGATATGCAAACGGTGAAATGGTTGCGGTGGGAACTTCCACGGTGCCATCTTAGCCCGCGGTGGCGAAGGTCTTAACCGGTTGCATATCTCACACGACCCTATCAGCCGCTCAATTGCGTCATCAACGCCCGGGAACCAAAACCTGGATCTAGCTTCAGCTTTGGTTTTAACGATGCCTAAGTGTGACGAATGCAACTCGTTCAAAATTTTTGGACGTAAACATTCCGGAATTATGACCTTATGACCTCTCATCAAGCAACCATTTTCTAATGACAGCTGGTTCCGACACAAAAAATATGGCTTAATATTGGGATCAGATTCTTTAGTAGGCCAGCCGTTAAATATATAATTTATAACACGTCTAAAAATTATATCACGCGATGTTGCATTTTTCAATTCGGAAATCGTAATCGGTAACGAGCCGTCGACAACAAAACAAACATAAGCAGCCCTGTCGCACAGCGCCGCGGCGGCGTCTGCGCAAGACGCGCGCCCCACCTCCGTGGACCCCGCGCCGTTCTCGCTCACACCCGCCAAGCTCGCGCGCGACAGATAATCTGCGCTGTTATCAGCGCTACGAACATATTCTATGTTGTAATTGTACGCGCCTAAAAACATTGCGTATCTTTGTAACCTATTCGCAGATACTTCCGGTATTCCTTTATGCGGACCGAATATAGATAATAATGGCTTATGGTCGGTTCGTAAAACGAAGGGTTCCGTACGGCCGTATAAATATTGATGAAACCTACGGACGCCGAATATTATCGCTGTCGCTTCTTTTTGTATCTGCGAATACCGTTTCTCGGCGGGCGTGAGCGTGCGCGACGCAAACGAGACCGGCCGCTCAGCGCCGTCGTCCCCCACCTGCGACAATATCGCCCCGAGACCAGTGGGAGAAGCATCCACTGTTAAGATTAGTTTAGCGTTTTGATTAAAATGCGCTAACACTAAATCCGACGCCAGCTTGTTTTTTATTAAAACGAACGCATCCGCGTGCTCTTGAGACCATTCCCATTTATTATTTTTTTTTAATAAATCATATAAGGGCTTAAGTATAGATGATGCGCCGGGCACGAAATTCCTATAGTAGTTGGCCAGCCCTAAAAATGATTGCAACTGGCTGACGTTAGTCGGCACAGGTGCATCCACAATCGCCTTCACCTTTTCGGGCGATTTTTTTAACCCATTTTTATTTATAACGTAGCCCAAGTAACTAATCTCGTCTTTGAAAAACTCGCATTTATCCTTCTGCAACGTCAATCCTGCCTCCTCGAGTCTCTGCAACACCGAACTTAATCGCGCCAAGTGTTCTTCCCTATTTCTGCCCGTAACCAAAATATCGTCGAGTAGACACAACACGCCTTCTAGTCCCGACAGTACGGTCTCCATTGCGCGCTGGAAGATAGCCGGGGCGGAGGACAGACCGAACACGAGCCGCGTATATTGATACAGTCCCCGGTGTGTATTAATACATGTTAACTTTTGCGACTCCTCGTCGAGGCAAAGCTGATTGTACGCACTCGATAAATCTAATTTTGTGAACTGTTCACCGCTATGTAATTTGGAAAACAGTTCGTTCACCGTAGGCAAAGGATACTGATCAACTACTAACTGTTTATTTATACTGACAGCGTAATCGGCACATATCCTCACGGAGCCGTTTCGCTTTAGCACAGGCACTATAGGCGACGCATACTCCGAATGATCTACTGGCTTCAAAACCCCTAAATCGACCAATCTGTCGATTTCTTTAGTAACCTTCTCTTTCAAAGCGAACGCTATCGGACGCGCTTTGAAAAATAGTGGTCTCGACTGTTCTTTTAAAAGTAACCTGATTTTATATTTATTAAATTTACCTAGCCTATCCGAAAACGTTTTTGAAAACCGAGCTTGGAGCTTTTCTATTGACAGAGATGAGTCGCAATAGTTCACAGGAGCTAACTGTAAATTAAATTTTGAAATAAAGTCCCTACCGAGGAGCGCCGGGCCCCCGCCACGTACCACGTATACGTCTATACTACGGGTTTGCCCTCCATACGAAATGCGCGATTGGGTCATAACACCAAGGCAATGAATCGTTTCCCCCGAGTAACCAAGTAACCTTTTCTTAGTTGGCAACAATTGTGTTTTACTGTAATGCCGTCTATAGGTGTTTACTGAAATTACGGTAACTGCGGACCCGCTATCTATTTCAAATTTTAATTTAACCCCATTCAACTCTATACTCTCCACCATAGGCTCCCCTTTAAAAGATCGGATATGAAAACACTCACCGTCGTCGTCGTTCTCGTCCGACTCATTCATCACCGCTGACGTCACCTGGTTCACTTTTTTGCACATTCGCTGGAGATGACCTTTTCGATTGCATTTTTTGCAGGAGTAGTTGGAGAAACGACAGTCTACCGACCTGTGGTTATAACCGCACACGGAACACTTCACCTTTTTCGACCGACTTTCAGTAGCACTTTGTACATTAGCACTGGAATGTCCGATTTTGTACAGCACATCCGAAGGCGCGGCGACGTCGATGCTGGTGCACGACGCGGCGGCTGCGCCGGCGGCGCCCGCCCGCGCGCATCGAATATTCTCCGCCAACTCCACGGCCTTTGCCAGGGTCAGGCCGCTCAGATCCTTGGCGTAGATCTTCTCCTTTTCGATCCCGTGCTGCATTCCCATGATGAAGCGGTCGCGGAGAGCTTCCTCGAGGTTGCTGAACCCGCAGTGTGCGGAGAGCCCCCGCAGTCGAGCCGCCCATTGAGTAAACGTTTCGGTGGGCTGCTGAAGTGCCGAGTAAAAGTTGTGCCGTTCCCCGAAGCCGACGCGCTTCGGAGTGAAGTGGGCATCCAATAGTTCGAGGATGTCCGGGTAGGGCACCTGCTGCAGCTCTTTCGGCAACGCTAAGTCCGATGCTAATTTATAGGTACCCTCTGAGAATGCACTTAGCAATATCGCGCGTCGCTTTACTCCCGTCGCATCGGTTAAATGGTTTATATCATTAGCAATAAACCATTGCGTTATGCGACTCTTGTACGTTTTCCACGTCTGTTCACAGTGATCAAAACAAGACAAAACACCAAACTGTCCAACAGACATTTTGAAAAAAAAACTTTTCACAACGCGGGTACTTTGGTTTCTCGTCGCCAATGATAAGTATGTGTAGGAGTAATTGAAACAACGCTTGCTTAGTGCAGACTCTTTAATTACGTCACTACGACATAGCGGTCGGGCGCAGCCGACCGTTCCAATTTATGCATTGTACATGCGCATACATAACAATATTTGATTCAGTTAATTGCTTGTTTATTTATAAATCTTTAAACCCAATTTTAAAGTAAACAAAGAAATGTTTTTAGAAAGCAAATATTTGTATGTTAATATTTTTAGAACAGTTTGTGCAATGAAAACTTCAAATTGTTATGATTGTTCAAACTTGTAGATTCGTCGAAAGTAAACGAGACCACAGCAACAGTATGACTTATGCATTAACGTCGAGTAAACTTCGTATTTGTACTTGCGGCTCTCGAAGTTTCATGAGGTAAGTTTGTCCATTCAATGTTTTGTATCGGAGGCCCGAGCTAATTTTCTCATGTTCTCTACATTGCCCTCTTTTGTTAGACATCTCTATTGAGGCTTCTTAAAATATTTTAGTATAAGTTTAATATTATTTAGTCTAGTCTAATTTTATTGTGTGCTTTCTATGTTCTTTCTTTATTTTGTTTGTTTTTCAACTTCAATAGTTGTGTTTTTCTTTTACCAATAGGTTTTAACCTTGAATGAAATTTAAAACCTTTTACATTTATCAGATTAGAAAAACTCGGTACAAGATTGATAAACAATATTTTCCTTTATCTCTGACTTTATCTCTTAGTAATACATTATCCAAAACAAAACCTACTTTCATCACCAGAGCGTTAGATAGTTTGTTTTCCAAAAGGCACCATATTACTGTAATATGTCTTTTATCCCAACCTTCAAGGGAGTGGACGTAACACGATTGACCTTTTTCCCTTTGTCACGGATGCTTCATATTCGGACTCAGCGTATTTACATTATTGTAAGCAACCATATATGTGCAACAAGAGTACAGACCTATTGAGTACATAATTTTTAATACAACCTCTTTTAATTTTTGCCAAGATGAAAAACAAGCAATCGACAGAAATTATTGACTTAAGAAATCTGCTGCATATAGATTTCTGTGATAATCCAATGAATCCTAATTATAGCCAAATTCTTGGTATTTCAATAGTCTAGCTATTTTAAAACTGTTATTTTGAAATCAGCCGAAAAATAACATCCATATTAACCTAATTTTTTTACTCTGTGTGTAGTATTATCGGTTAATATGTAACTTCAATGAAACTCCATGATTTGTCTTGAAATTTGAATGGGTATTCACGAAACAGATTTTTTATGTAGTCAACTGAAATCTACCCGCTTCGTGTCACGTTTCAAAGATAATGATGACACACACGATACCATAAACATATATACAAATATACAAAATATACAAATATAATTATGTGTATATAAGGTACATTTTTTAATATATTCACAGTTGTAAATGTGGGCGAATTATTCATTTTCCCTATTTTTCAAGGAACATTTCCATTTTTGTCGATTTATTGCTTTCCATTCCTTTCTACAAAGATATTTTTTTATAATAACTTCATGATACGACGTTTACTTTCTTCTTTATATCTAACTTAATTTTTCCTTCCTCTTGTATTCTGCCTTTTTCAAAAATTCACCAACAGATATGTCAATTCTAATTTCTCAGTTTAATTTGACTCGAATATTGATATTTTCAAAATACTCGTAATAAATTCGTCAAAGTTAACTCATTGAATTCCAGAATATGCAAAATTGTATCACAGCTCTATGAAATAATCTGTTCCATTTCCGGTAGAAGCAACAAGTGAAATCAATATTATATTCGAGTAAGTAAAGCTCTATCGGAGTTTGTGCAGAGTAATGTTTTTAACAGGTATTATACTTTGTGAGCTACTAGTCTATGCTTGATCAATTATGAATAGTGAATTCTCATGGACATTACCTATAAACTATCTCGGTGGGTTATAGGAGTTCATTTCGATGTTTTTTTTTATATTATTAGCCGACTTCAAAAAGAAGGAGGTTATCAATTCGACTGAATTTTTTTTTTTTTTTTTTTTTAGGTGACAAAGTGGCCACCTGAATTCACCAAAATGTCAAAGCGACCGCTGCTTATAGACATCTGCAAGTGCAGATGCGTTGCCTACGTTCAATCGACGAGCCGACCTTTTCGTGCAACAAATATTGTTGTTGCTGGCGTCTATTACTATTAACGGTTTATTGTTTTTTATGAATTAGCTAATGCTTATTACGTACAATAACTGATAATTTTAGTATAAATATAAGGTTCTAATTCTGGCGCAACTACCTTGCAAATGAACTTTAGATATTCCTGTCATTGATCTGATCAATTCAAAGTAAATGACGTTCCTTAGAAATAGGAATAATGAATAATATGGACCTTGAAAATATCGACATCTGCAAAATCAACAGTTCAAAATAATTGAATCGACATAGGTCGTTATAAAGGAAGGTGAAACACACGGGGGCAGGTGAAACACGTGGTGTGCTAGAGAAGAACAACGATACAGCCAACTCTCTCACTCTAATGGCTGACGTGCACAGCGTGGGTGTTAGAGGCCGCTCGACATATGTTCGCTTGCGTAATATATTCGTCGTACCGGCCCGTTATTTTGTTCCAAGGCAAAGTATCAACAGGGTAAATAGGCGTCTCGTTACAATTTTCGCTTTCGATGCGGCATTGTGAAAGCTTGATAACAAATTAAATCATGCGAGGGGAAGCGAGGCACTTTACGTGTACGCAATTATGTATAATAACGTTTGAAGGGTGGTAGAATCGATGAGCTGTAGATAGGAAAATGTTTAAGGAAAGGAAATTGAAGCACTGAAGAAGAATAAGTAGTTAGAAAGAAATACAGAAATATATAGAAGAGGTGTACAAGTCAGGGCGATAATAATAATTTATTTAGAACAAAAAAGTATTTAATTGACGACTTAACCATTACGAATGAAAAAAAAATAGTTCAAATATTCTTTTGTCAAATCTATCATTTCGCTATCATGTCAAATAAACTCAAAATTCTAAAACCATCAAAACACATCAAAAAAACAAATTAAAATGTATTCAAGTATTTAAAAAATTGCAAACAACCACAATCAATATGGATTTGTATTTCTTTGTACTGACATGTCTTTTGGTATTACAAATGTCACTGGTCAGTGCCTTCCTCAACCCAGCCAATGATGTCCGTAAGATTACAAAATGTATTAATAAAACTGTCAGAAAATATAAAAATTATTACTTGACTGCGATGCTCCTTTACTTTGTAGTGGTCATTTACCTTGGTATGTACACTCCATTAATGAGTACACTAAAACTTATATTCGGCGGACAACAGGATAAATATGAAAAATTGATTATTGTCAGCAACATGGAAAAAATATATATCATGGGTGGATTTTCTCTCTTCTTGTTCGTCGTGGCCTGCGGCGTCAGAAGTTTAATTTCTTATACTGCAAAGCTTCTAGAATCATCGGAGTACTCAATAACAAAAATATCAAATTTATATGGACCGAAAAATAAAGGTTTTACACTCGATAATGCCAACATACTGCCACATCTGCTTCGAATGACCAGATCGACCTCATCTATTGGAGTGAATAAAATTTTAAAAGACCAATTGAAGACGGTTATCAAGAATATTGAGGTGATTAAAAATGACAGTAAAACTGAATCAAGTGTATATGATGATCACTACCAAGCAACAAGGGCTTAAAGTTTTGTTATTCATCAAGTTTTATTACTCAGTCCCGTTTTATTTACGGCAGTCATAGGGAACTATTGCCTTACACGCAGGAAACGTTGCCAAGTATTTGAGAATTCTTTGGAATTACGATGGGTTGCGAGGCAAAAGGAAATATTCGGAAAGACAGGACCATAAAAATAAAATGCTACGCTACAAAGGGGAAAAGAAACATACCAAATTGGAATGTATGTTATTTCGACGAAAGAAAAAAAAATGTTATTTCTTATAAAGACTTTACAGATTTTTAAGAACAAAGATTACTAAGATTATATTTATATATATTATATTACATTAGAAATATTTCATAAAACACAATAAAAAAAATGTTACAATTTTTTAAACTGTGTTTTTGTTTTCAATTAACCGAATTGTAGCTTCGCATTACAGAATTTGACAAGTATTACTTAGCGTCGTCGTTCAGAAATATGCAATCGCAAAGGTCATGGCTTTGGCAGATATTCAGAATACCGAAAGTACCGCTAGTTTGTATCAGGTACTTGAAGACTTGGCTTCAAATCATTTGCAGTAGACTAAATTTAGCTGCGTTGCGGATGAACCATTAGTTAACGTCATTTTTACCTTACATGAATAACATGATATAGTTCCCCCGTTACAATTCTTCTATCAACCGTTTAGACATACGGAGGGAATCCCTCTTAATGAAGTAAACGAACCACGCTTTCGAATAAAGAGGTTTGAATCGTTTCACTGCAAAATATTGGAAAAATTTGCCAGCGTCAGTTTTTCCGTATAACTATGACGTGGGGGTCTTCATGTGAAGAGTGAATAGCCATTTACTAAGCTAGCGCGTACCATCTTACGACCATATTATCACTTAACATCAGGTGGGATTGTGATCAAGCGTTAACTTATTATAAAAAAACTATTGATATCAAGTATATTACTATGAAATTATCTCTGGTATCTATTGGAAGTAAACATTCTCTCGTTGTTTGGGATTCTAGCTGTAATAAATACAGTTCTCAATGATATGCTATTAAGAGTTAGTCTTAAATATTCTTCATTCAATGGCAATAAAATTTCGTATTAATTATTCAAGTTTGACAATTGCGTATTGCATACGCACTAAATGTAATCTTGAGATTATTGTCTTGAGTCCTGAGGGATTTTCGGCTTGTCCATATTAAGGTGACATTAAGTGTTTGGATAATATTACAATAGTAATTGTATGTTTTGTATAATCATTAACTAAAAAAATGTTAATATGTAACGATTAGCTGAATGGGGAGTGTCATTTAAAATAACCAAACCAAACAAATTAACTATATTTGCTTTCCAATCTTACTGAAATCATAATTCGTGAAAAAAAACACTAGTCTGGTCATAAAAGGGTGGGTTTTCTGATGTCAAAATCTTCGTTTAAAACATACTAGCTTTTACCCGCGACTCCGTCTGCGCGGAATAAAAAAAAAAAAAAAAAGAAAACGGGGTAAAAATTATCCTATGTCCTATTCCTGGTTCTAAGCTACCTGCTCACCAATTTTCAGTCAAATCGATTCAGCCGTTCTTGAGTTATAAGTGGTGTAACTAACACAACTTTCTTTTATATATATAGATATAGATAGATAGATTATCTTTGTTTTGTCAAAGATAATGACAGGGATGACGATATATTTTATACAAAGATTTTGGATTCAGAAAGCCACGGTTATTTCAACTTTATATTCATTCATTCATAAAAATGATAATCGAACAAAAGTATATCAAGTTTAAAAACTTTCGATCCGTTTTCTTACCGCATCTTTGTCTCAAAACAAAAGGAAACTTTTGGATAACGATCTATTAAATCCAGAGTGGTTTTTTACAAAGGAAAAATATCCAAGGATCGCAATTATGTCAAGGAAAACTATCGGATAGTATTCGTTGCGAGATTTATTTGATCCTATGAAATCCTTGCAAGGATACCTTCCAAAACTGGCGCAGTATTACACTATACAATCCCCACTGGGGTTTATTATAAATGATTAGGGTAAGGCACCACTTAAACACAAAGAAGCGGAAATATAAATAATAAGTATTCCAAAGCGTTGGATACGAAATGGCCTTTGTTGTTTGGTGTAGAGTTAACTTTGATATGGAGCAGTTCTCCACTGTTACTTTTAGTGCCTGATATTAATGCGTCATCACTAAATGGATTACAAAATTTTAAAATTTTTGCAGTCATGTTCAACTTTATGGACAATTATATTATCTTCAACGTTCTATTTTTCTCTGTTCTATCAATCTCCTAAATATGATTTTAAAACAAGGACATTTTCTACTTGTCTATTAAATTCTTGCCGATATGTTTTCTTACAGATACTTAATGATCATTATTATTTGACTATATTACCTTTGTGTTAATTAAAAATTGTATCAATTCTGTTCGTACGTTGTATAAAACGTGAAATCTTTTTCGCCTCCAAATGTAAATTGTAGAGCAAATATTGTGAGTTCTCTCGTACTGTCAACTGAAGTAAACAATGGCAATTACCTCGGCGACCATTACATATACGCCAGAGAACAAATGAACTCGAAAGTGTGCCCTTACTAACACATTTTCTACACTAGTGCAAAGTTTAAGTGTTTTAACCCAAAGAATAATAGACCCAGCAACATGTCAGAGATAGCTTAACAGCAGTCAGTGTGTTAGAAAAGGATGGACATAGCGGTCCTGCTAATGGCCCCAAGCAAGCAAGCCTTAAAGGCGGTACTCGTAAATAAATGAGCGAATGTGTTTTTTTTTTTTTCATTTTTTCTTAACGCTCGGGCTTCGCTCGCGCGAGGTTAGGGGCAGGGACGAGGTTGTTTTACGACTAGTTATTGCGAAACTGGGTTAGATTTGCTTACTCTGCAGTCGAGCTATGAGTTTTATTTTAAATAAGCTTTCTCGCAACATATTTATGGGAAATGAACTAACATTTTGCATCCTATATTCAGTTATTACAGCAATTACACAGTTACTGTACACTTACACGTGTGAGCGAACTTTCATTGCCAATTACACGCGTATATGATACTTTTTTTAATACTTTAAAGTGAATACGGGTGTCTATGGATAGCGGCCACTTCGCTATTTCGTCTAATCCAGGCTTGTTAGTTTGCCAATTTTTAATTTAAAAAGATAATTTAAAAAAAAAACATTAAACAATCAATTCATCAATCTATGCATCAATTTATAAACCAATGGAAATAATTAAGGGGTTACGATTATTTACGTCGAAGTCATCGAAATAGATGGCATTATGCCATGTCCTTAGACCCTTTTTTAAAATAAGTCCATTTTGAAATGCTTTCTGAATTTATGCTAGGTAAACCTTTATACTATTCCAAGTCCCACTTTGAATACTGGTTCGTGCTATATAAAAGTATGCCATTTTAATTTCAACTCCAATGTTGCCATGTAAAAAACGCGCAACGTTGGCATTCTATGAATAACATCATAATAAAATTAATAAATTGGTGAACACACTGATGCAATATTGAAAAACAATGCTGTTTTATTGGAACTATAATCGACAAAATGTAATGATAAAATTAATGAATTAAGTAAAGTAATGCAAGTATTCGAATTTGAAATTTTAACACATTAAGTAGTAAATCTTAAAAAAATAATACATGAAAATTAGTGTAAAACAAAACGCGTTGATTTATTTAATTCGCAGTTTAAATTTAAACGGTTAATTTCACTCCAAAGTGTGGACAAAAGTGATACGAAATACAGAAATTTATCTCCCCCAACCTACTGCTTCACTTCATTGCAGCCATTTTCTAGGACCACTGTTGTTGGAAGAATGCCTTTAGTTCTAGCCACTGTTTGTGGCCCAAGTTATAATCGAAAGCGGATTCAGTTCTTTCAAATGTTACACTTGAAAATTAGTTTTTATTGAACACTTAAAACTTTTCAACTGTATTCGTTTAGGATTTTTCGAAGGAAATCGTTACAAAAAATACTGTTTATAACGTATCTAGAACAAAATGAAACACCGAAACAAAATTTACATTAAATAATTTTACAAAAAAAAACATGAATTTCAAAATGTGAACGATTTGATAATTTTAGTAAAAAAATAACAAAGATCAATGACCATGGTAGTTTAATAAATAAAAATATTTTCATCGAAAATAAAACAATTTAACTGCTAACGTTGGCAAGTTTACGACGGTAAAATCTCCTTCGCAGTATTATTTTTCTGGTAGTTTCTTAACATTGGCTGTTTCCTCTTTTATTTTCTGTTTACTCAGCAACGTATTATCATTTTAAATGTTATCTTAAGTAAACTTTACTCAAGCTAAACTATTGAATGTTTATTTGTACCGGATAAAGTACAAAACAAAACTCAAGCGATGTTATGAAATTTAACCGCGGTTTGCCAACATCAAGACACATTTTGATTTTTATTGAAAAAGACAGTTATAGCAATATCTTTAGGCAGTGGTAATTCAATTTTATATGGTCTATCTTTTTATAAGCAATGAATAATGTAACAAATATTGTATTTTATTAACTAAATATTACTTTTCCTTTCACTTGCACCAACACAGAGGAAGTGTGCAAAGAATAAACGAACAGAATCGTTAAAAATTTACAATTTTTCGTCCAAGTTTCTCTGGGACGCGTTCACTACTGGCCATTGCATACATACTGTAACACTGTATACTGTAGTTTTTTGGTATTTAAGTTGAAACATTTAAAATATATATGTATGTATAATATTGGCCAATAGATGGCGTTAATTACAGTTGCCTAAAAATGCAAAAACTAACCAACGTCAGACAAAATTGATCTAGACTTTACCTATATTTATATTTACGGTTATAGGGAGAAATAATTATTTAAAAACATGATATTATAGTCTAAGTTTCTTTCTAACAGTGCAGTATGCGAGTTGTTCCTGAGTTGAAGCAGAACAGACAAATAATCAAATTCTTTCAGTTAACGATATAAATGAGTTTTATTGTTTTTATTAGCGAAACAAATGTCGTTTTGTCAAAATAAATATAAGTTATGACCTAGTTGTATTCGTAAACGACAGCCTTTGTGGGTCTACAAAGGCTGTTTTTTCCTTGACAAATAGATGATTTGGGTTGGTATTACTGTTGACAAGTTGCTCCATTCACAATTAAAATATGACTCTGTTTGTAATTGTTTTTAAAGCATTTTATCTTTTTTTTATATTTATTAAGTTTCATTTATAAACACTGCGAAAGAAAGTATGGAATTCAAAGTGGAACATACATACGTTTCCGTTAAAACAAAGATATATAAAATATAGTGCGACGAACTTATCTGGCCTGGTGGACAAAAATAAAATTAAAGTACAACAGCGCCACCTGTCACTGTCAAAAAAGTGTCATAAAATACTCGTCGGCTTGTAGCTGTCTTGTAATATTTTGTCTTGTCTTTTTACGTATCAGTGATTTTTCAGTATTTTTTAAACTAACCTGCCTGTTCAGATTAGTATTTGAGATTTTTAATATTTAATTTAATTTCTTTTCTTTATAAAAATATAAAAGTACAAAGTAAAATAATAAAAAT
Organism: Papilio machaon; assembly: GCF_912999745.1. NCBI lineage: Eukaryota > Metazoa > Arthropoda > Insecta > Lepidoptera > Papilionidae > Papilio > Papilio machaon. Next base: position 5,926,823 of record NC_060005.1, read on the forward strand.
GGGATGAAATAAAAGTTAAGTAAATTGTTCGTTTAAAATTATAATGTCTTCTTATAAATTCATCCGTATTCTGTTATAAAACTGAAACAAACAATAACATCCAATCATTTCAATATGGCGTGTACAACAAAAACCTTTCACCTTAAACCTTTGTTATTTTTCTGTTACGTTTTTGAACAAGGTTTTTTTAATATTATCTTAGCCTTTATTCTTTTCCCACAAACATTGTTTTATTCCTTTTTATTCACGTTACATAGCAACTTTTCTATCGGTACATAATTTACTTAACCTGATCATTTGTAGACATATTCATTATTGATGTTATAATCGAAGAAAGTAAAAAAAAATAAGAAACGAATTTAAAAAAAAATTAAAATAATCCACAGGTTCACATAACCACAGGCTTAGTTAGCGTAAGTCAAAAAGGCAAACTTCAACAGGTTCAGAAATACACTGTATGTACGAGTATACTAAATTTTAATTATAATTAAGTATGTATAAAAATCATCCGTAATACATAACCTGCATGATGGTGAAAAGCTTATTTTGATCCGTTTAATAGTTTAACAGAACATTTGAGTCAAACAGAAGTCATGAAAAGCGACTTTCATGTGTAAGATTTAATTTTTTTTTTTTGATAGTAATCATTAAGAATCGTAGTCTGTAAATCTTTTATACGTGATACCTTTCTTTATTTATAAAAAAAAAGATAAAAAATTCACTACTAAACCGTTTCAACTAATAACTTTTCCTTCCATTTTTTTTTCTTTTTTTTTTGTGACTCATTGTTTGCCTTGACAAGACATTTACAACTTCGATGGGCTTGACGTGGCTGGGCGCAGATGGCGCTTAGCCTAAACCTTGTTTTTCCTTCCAGCACATTCGTCCCAATATCAATCATTCTTTTTAGTAAAATGCTTCCTTCACACACAACATATACATCAACCTAAGCCCTTACTCATAAAAGCACTTTCGCAAATTTCCTAAAACAAAGTGAAAACTTTCGAGGGTGAACCACCGAATCCTTTTGAGTGTCACACGTGTTCTAACTTTTAACTCAAACGACTCTCGCGTTTTAAGGTGTATTCAAGGGGTATGAACTACTCGAGTTTTGGAATAAAAGACCCAAAGAGGATGCTGTAGATGTTTTATCATAGAAATTAAAGATGTATATTTAAATCGTATGATAAATTATATGTATATCTACAATAACATATAATAAAAGATATGTATAATCATGGTCTTCATATCTACCAATTATTTAATAACCTTATGAAATAATTTTAACGCCTGAAGAATTTTTTTAACCCATTTATCTTATCGAATTTCGCAGATCTTTCAATTCAACTTTTACTATGTGTTTAATAACTTGTTATTCTGCCATACTCATTGCAGGGTTTTAATGTAATTCTTTTTTTTTAATACAACGTCTGTATGAAATGCTGCAAAAGTATTTACTAAATAATTGTTATTTCTTTTTTGTACTCCTGTATTTATAAATATAAAAAACCTCAAAAGCCTAAGAGTTATTTCGCGGCTCAATAATAAATTAATTGTGTGTAGAAAATCGTACAGAAATACAAATTTAAATTAAAATACTAAGATCAATTCATATTTTTACTTCTTCGTATTATTTGACGTAGAATAAGAAAAAAAATAATAAAATAAAAGAAATTCATAAAAATAAGTTACATTTAACTTTTTACGTTCACAGCTCGGGGGAGCGTAAAATTTTTATTGAACAACAGTAAAAAGATATGAACATGTTTTTTATGTTATTTTCATTTCATATTACTGTGTTATTTCAATTGGCCGCAAGCGCGAACGAGACCGCCACTTTCGCGTTACAATAATTTCCAGGTCAGGGCCCGTTGGACATGAGTTTTACTTCGCCGCCGCCACTTATACCTGTATTCACTTGGCCGTTTAATTCACATTGGCTGTAAGTCTAGGTACTTGTCTCAGCGTCGTCGCCTAAGAATTGTGAATTTACACTACCGAAAGTTACAATAAACTTATTGTACTCAGGCACTATCAAAAGAACGTACTTCAACGATATAATCTAACGATTAAAGAGTCACGCTCGCTAATTCAAGAGCTTTCTATTGGTGAAAAAAAAATCTGTAGTTTTTGTAGGGATAACTAATTAAATATTTTCTCTATTGAACATTACATAAAAGGATTAACTGTGTATTTTAAAGTCTGAATATTAACTCAATAACCATAATTTAAATCTGCTTTTAACTGAATCTATTTTGAACCCAAATCTTTAATAATTAAATAATTTATCTGAAAATTGTTACCATTTCTTTGACAAAGGAGTTACATTTGTATAATTGTAACGCAATTAAGTTATATAAAGTTATTAAGTGCAGAATAGTAGTAGTTAAGTGAGCTAAGTAGAGGCAATAAAGGGCATGACTTCGAAGATCCCGTGCGTGCTATTAACAAAAGATAAGACTCGGCTTTATTACTCAGAAGTCGAGATCAATACCTTGACTTTAAAAAGCTTTATAAGTAGGATACTGTTTTGTTTAAATGAACACATTTTCTTTAAATATGTATATAAGTTGTTTAAAGTCTGTTAAAATAACAGGAAAGACATTGATGCGTTTTTGTCACCGTTGTTTTTTCTTTGAAAAAAAAAGAGATGTTTCATCAGTGGAAGCCTACGGTTATTTAAATTTACTATATACAATTTTTTTTGTGACTGAGTAGTCACTGTTTGCCTTGAGGAGGCATTTACAGTTTCACCGGGCTTGAGATGGCCGGGCGCAGATGGCGCTTAGTCTAAACCTCGTTTAAGAGTAAACTATATACAAAGCAAATGTAAAAGCTTTTAAATTAAAAAGTGTATTTAGCAAGTACTTCATCACTAGTTAACAAATGCTAGTTTATTCCTCGTAAAAAAACTAATCTTTAAATTATTAAGCGATCAAAACAAGCTGAATCTAAATCAGCGGATCGAATCAAAATGTAATTCGAATCATATCCTTGTCGATGGGAATTCCAATGAGATATATACTTCCGTTAGGCGGTTTACGATTTCCCGAAGCGAAAGAACTCAGGATGAGGGGTAGGGGAGGGGATAATATAATTTCCCAGCATCCCAATTACTTTGGAAGCGATGATCACTCATCCAGTATTAATTTTGCACCAATTGATCTGATAACTGATGTGTCTTTTGTTAATAACTGTTATGATCGATTACAGATTAACAATATATCATAGGATGTTAAAAGAACCTATTTTGTAGTTTTAGTACACCCCGTATAACTATATAGTGATATTTATTCCTCAATGTTCACTATTTCATACTAAAGGACGCCCTTACCTGCGGCTCTCTGTTTTTTTTTTTATATCATAAGGTGGCAAACGAGCTAGCGGTTAAATACCCAAGCGACCACCGCCCATAGATATCCGCAATTGCAGATGCGTTGCCTACCTTTAATCGACGGAGGAAGGGACGCAAAAAAAGAGAATGTTTCCCATTCCTATGCATCGCCTACTCCTATAAATACACTTTCCCTTCCAATTCTCTCGTTATAAGACAAAGGGTGGGAAGGGAAAGAAGATAAAATTAGGTCTCTGTTGGTAGTTAAACTTGTTACTAATATCTAAGTTTTAGACTTTTAGATTTTGATGACTTTTCAAAAAGTTCTTGTTAGCCTTTAATTCTGACTTAAAACTGTAATTATTTTTCTAATATAAATTTTAATATTTTTAAAATGTTGCAGTCTTTAGCACATTGCCAAATTCATTCCGCTATATGGTCGAATACTTTAACAGTAACAAAGGCATGAAAATTATTCAAGTTTATTGTAGCCGTGCCAATTCAGAATCGGCTGCGACTGTCGTAAATGGCCAACGTTATCTATAGTTCGTGGATACGAACCGTTCTCTGCAGATAACTAATGTTCACGTAGTCCAAAGCTGATTTTTGCTTTTCACGCCTTTCACATAGAGAATTTATGTACCTTCCTATGATAGCATGTGCGGAATTTGAAAACCTACTTTTTCATTTTAAACAAAATTCGAGTTATGTCTTTTTAGTTTAGTAACTTTTGAAATCAAATCATTGTAATTTAAAAGGTAAATGAAAGTTTTTAAAACAATACTTTCTTTTGTAATTTAGTCGTTTGTTTAATATATCAAAGCGTAATTATTTTCAAAGCGTCAGACGTTACCAGTTACTCGTTTTATTAAAACAATGTACAGTCAGCTGCATAAATCTATATCTATATCGATTTGACTGAAAATTGGTGGGCAGGTAGCTTAGAACCAGGAAACGGACATAGGATAGTTTTTATTTTTCCCGTTCTATTTTTTATTCCGCACGGACAGAGTCGCGGGTAAAAGCTAGTATGTATTAATATAAGAAACTTTAGAAACTCGTATAGACCTTCAATTTAAAAAATAAGTAAGGATATTTGTCATAAACATGTATTTATAGTCAGAAGCATACAACCAGATAATTCATATATAAATGAAATTGTTGACATGGACAGATTTCAAAAGCTTCGTAAATATATACACATTTATGCAGCTGACTGTACTACTTATTGTGACTGTTTTTGCATTAAAAGATCTAAATATTTATTTACCAATCACTTACAGTGTTATTTTCAGAAAGACAAACATATGAATAGATAAAGAAACTTATACCAGATAATAACTTGAAACTAGATAAGTGTAACAACTTGTCGTAACTTGAATAGATATATTGATACACACTTCAGAGGTATCTTTTAAGTTATAGCGAGCTGACAAAACAATATACCCGAACAATAAGGACAAGGGCTCTCGTAAAAAAACCACATATTTGATACTTAGCCATACAAGTTTGAAGTGCTAACCGGCTCTTCGTATAAATCTATATTCCATAGTCTGGTGTTAATGGATATTGACATAACAATAGCTGTTCAGTTTGTTATTAAAAGTACATAATTTTGGATCTTTATTAAAATACTACACTTTATCGATGACTATAAAATTGTATTTACCCTTTTACATGTGTTGTGAAACATTGAAATAAACGTCTTTGCTTTATTGCTGTACGCACCACGCGATGAACTTGAATAATTTTAGAAACAATGAGATTATAATTTTATTTTTACCCTTCTGATTAGACTAGTGTCCTGCTCTGTCTTTACCCGGTTGACAAAGAAAATACCTTTGATGTCTTTTCCGTCATATCAGTACCCTTCTCGTTGTTATTTGTTATTACGTAGCAAAAATCTTATAAACACGTCTGCGCCAGGCGATCGACCAGATTACCAGATATGATACGAGCGAGCGATTTTTCAATTACGCTTATTATTTAAACTATATATTATTGTTATCTAAACTATTTGTGAGATTTTTATATGTTTACTAGCTGTCGCCCGCGACTGCGTGGGTGCGTGCGTGGATTAAAAAAATACTTAGTAAGTAGTTTGTGTGTTCTTCCAAACTATGTTCTAGATCTGTATTAAATTTCATCAAGATCCGTATAGCCGTTCCATCTAAACTTTCGCATTTATAATATTAATAAGATCAATTTTAAAACATTCTCAAAACGCGTAAATATCTACTTCGACTCAAAAAATAATGAACTTTAATATTGTTATATCGTTTGTTTAAAGTCAATATCGATTTTCCGCTATTCAGCTAGCGATTAGAAGAAAAGCTTTTATGTAAACTGATGGCGCTCACGATGTTTTCAGCTCATTTTATTTACAATCTAACACCGTTTATTAACCAATATAAATTAAAACAGGTGTTATTTTTACATAACTGTTCTTGTGCATTCATTATTAGTGTAACATTTAAATTTTACTAATATAAATGCGAATGTTTAAAATATAAAATATCAAACATCCATCCATCTAAAGTTTAGATAGATGGATGTTTGTTTGAAGGTATCTCCGGAACGGCTCAACGGATCTTGATGAAATTTGGCACAGATGTAGAACATAGCCTGGAATAATACATAGGCTATTTTCTAATTCTGCGTAGAGTAGCGGGCGACAGCTAGTTCATAGTATATATTCGAGGAAATGCCAGGACCATTCTTAATGTGGATTTTGGAAACACTCCTACATAATCATATTGTCGTCTTTTACATTATTTTTGAATTAAACTGAGACAATATGTGTCAATACAAATGTCACGTAAGTCGATACCAACAGATACAAGCAAGAATAAAAGATTTGAGCGCAATGAAAAAATCTTTCAATAAAATCAGCTGCAAAGAAATCCTACGTATTCTAATACAAGAGAGCTCTTATAAGCGTTATTAGGTTTGAACTACTTTGATTGTCAATAAAGAGTGCATTTGATTTCAATTTTAATTCCTTGAATTAAGAACGTGAACCGCAAATCAATGTGCGAAAACTCGATATATCGTGAACCATTCAGTAGAAAAGACAAGGAAAGGAATACTCATATTTTCCTAGTTTTGATTGTTACATGATAAATGGAGAAATAACTCGAGTTAGATGCTCATTTGTTTTGTACTGTTTGCAAAAGAAATGCGTTTTTTTTATTTATCATTTGTACGGTGAAATATATTCCTTTTTGTAAAGGAATTTTATGTTAATAATTTTTTTTTTGTGTGCAAAAATTTTGATTAAACTTGTTTTACGATTTTCTCTAATTTTCACGTATGTTTTTTTTTATAACAGAAGGGGCAAACGAGCAGCGGGAACACCAAGGTGTTCATCGACGCCATTTTGTTGATTTATTTTTCAGATATTTTATTAGTGTGGTATCTGAATACCTCGGTCTTTTATGACTACTACAAATTTAAGAATAATTTTTAATACATTGCTATTGTATTGAATGTATTCATGTTGAATAAAAGGGCATTATTCCTGAACAACATGAAATTACCGTTTTCAAAAATAGTACTTCAAAAGAAATAAATATAATCGTATACAAATTACTAAAAACATGGTTATTGCGTAAAGTCGATATCGTTTTTAACTGTGCAATCTTAGTATCAAATTTGTAAAATTTGAGATTAAAAAAAAATCATAACAGAATAACTTAATAACATCACTCTCTCTACAACTCTCGTGAAGATATCAACTAGTTTCGAATTTTTCGCAGGAGTAGTAAAAGTTTAAACAATTTACCATTACAAAAGATCGAAATTGTAATTTTTTTAAATTCAACCTAAAATTTTGTGCTTTTGTAAATTACACAGTAGATTGCAGTTTTTACACAATCTACTAGAAATCTTAGGTAATTAAGTGATACGCGATTACTCAACATTATTTAGATCGAATTACTTTTTAATGCATTCCATTTCATTATGATTTTTTTGAAAACATCCAGAATTTCAGTTTAGTTGTAAATACTTTAGGGGATTTAGTACTTACAATGTAGTCCAAAGGGGGCACATAGCCGAGAGCGCACGAGTGCCCGCCCGCCGCTCGGCCGCGCCGCCGCGCTACCGCCGCATGGCGCCAGCCGGCCGCGATCCCCCGGGCGCAGCGCGTGCCGAGCCGCGCCTGCCAACCGCGCGAGCAGCCCAGCGCCTCCAGACCACGAGTCCCGCGCCGCACGCCCCGACTGCCGACAACACACGCGTCACTACCAGACCTCTGCCGCTCGTTCACCCTGCCCGGCGTCACGCCGCCTACCACGCCGCCCTCCCGGCACGCGCTCGCATGTAAATAATGTACGCCATCTACATTGTCGCAATGCAGAAAAACGTTCCTCGTGCGGTGCCGTCTGCGCGCCTTCGTACGGCCTCACTTTTAGGATTGTGTTAAAAACATTTGTGCGACGCGCTATCGATCTCGGATACTCACATTAGCATGCCAGCGTCGGCCTCCGATATCAACTGGAGTCAACGTAAACAAGCGGGCGCGCGATCATACCGTGCGGGCGTGTCACATGGCGGGTCGCGGTCGCGGTAGCAGCAGCGCGGGCCGCGGCCCGGCGCAGAGCATCGGCCGGGTGGCCGCGGGTGCCGGCGCGCCGAGAGCGGCCTCGCTTGCCAAGTGAGGATCAGCCGCGCGGGTACGAGCTTCAGAGCGACACGCGCGTCGTCGGCACTGCGGCCCGCCACTGAGGAGGGGCGGCCCGGGAACGCGCCCCCCGCGTCCCCCGCAAACTACCCCCGCGCCGCACCCGCGCGCACCTCGCTCCCCGTCACCCTACCGCCATGTGCCCGGAGACCTCGTCACCAAAAGGGTTGTCGCCGATGGAAAATTTTAATACTAAAGTTTTTTCATCAACTACCGTGACACGTTATTTATAAACTTACCAACAATCCCTAAAAGACCAGTTTAAAATTTACAATTTTAGAATTCTAATTACTTTATTACACAAATACCGGGCTTACATTTTCATTAATAGCGTAAATTAACAACACGTTTCTAAAATATCCAACATTTGTGGCTTGCTATGTTCCAGCGCACGTCGGAAAATTTCTAACGCAGCCCTTATATTTCCAGCGTAGCTAGGGCGCCGTAGCGTTGGACGGGCGGGGGTTGCGTCAGGGCGAGGGGGCGATCGCGGGATGCGCGGGGGCTGACGAGGAGCGCGGGGGGCACCCGAGGCAGGCCGAGCGCGCGCGACCGGCGCCGCCCAGTCGATAAGGCCGTCTCCACTGAACTCCCGGTTGCCGAACAAAGACACTAACCCATAATAATTACATTTAATTAAGGATTACGCGGACTATTTTTAAGTAAGCATTTTGCATTTATTCGTAAGAGTACTTATAGAAATGAAAATTATTTTACTTAAAGGTATATTTTAATTTAATATTTGCACTACTTGAAAAAAATTAGGATGGAAACTTATATTGGGGCCGCAAAAATTAGATTATCGTTTTTAACATTGATTCATATTTTCTTATTAGCTGAATAATAAGTGAAAAAAATGTTAAACCTAAAAAGAAACACTTGAGGTTATTTCTAAGAATAATTAGATACGTAAAGCCGACATCGACATCGTTAATATCTTTTACAACTTCTAAAAAAATGTAATAATTCAATGACATAATAAATCTATTTATGTCATAAATTTATTAAGTAAACAAAAATATACTCAGCACTCAAAGTAATTTAGACAGTTTCGACCGCCAAAGCATTTTAAAAACAAGTTCTTGTCCCTTATCTTATTCAAATAAAAAACAGAGACAGATCGTGTTTCGGCAGTGAAAATTACAATTAGATTTATTCTTTGATTTATTTCCTCACTTCCAAAAAACATATTGCTATATCCGTTAAATGGAAATCTAATGTAGAACCCATAGCAATAACCAACCACAAACCACTTTTCTACATTACTGTGTAATTTATATAAAAAAATTATAAAATAGTTGAAACATCTAATAAAAAGTAATACAATCGATTGAAGGAAACTATAACAAAACAAACTAACTTACATTGAACTGTAAGTTCCTAACTTGGCTGCAAGTTGCCGCTAAGTTCTAATTCCTGTAATAACATTCAGTGTTTCCAACTCCTATTGAAATTCAACATCGGTTTGTTGTCGTTTTATTTTCTACTCATGTAAAACGCTTAACGTTAACTTAGTGCTTAACTAACTTACCTTACTTGAATTTTTATAAAGGTTTATACGATAAACAAATGAAAGGCGAACAATTGAATGTCATGTTTTTAAACATTTGAAATAATCCTATAAAAAAAAGTACACTAAAATTACTGAGCAACTTGTAACGAAAATGTGATACTTAATAAGTCTATTTATGTAACTAACAATTTTTTACAATCTTTACAATTACAATATTCAAGGCTCACATTTTCGTTTCCTGGATATTTTATATACGAACCCTAAAATCGTTAAGTGTATCAACGTATATTCGTAATTAAACAAAAATCACTACTTTTAACGTCCACATGAAATGATAAATATGTATACTTAATTAATGGCTCATGCGCTATTTTAGGTTGTAATCTAACCCATTTCCAAATTTCATTCAGATCCCTTTAGCAGTTTGAAGTTAAATAATAACAATCCATCCATCCAAACTTTCGCATCTATGATTAAGATGACAGGATGATGATTCTTATTGATATAAAATAAACTAGAAAACAAACAAGTTACATAATTAAAGAAATAAAGAATTACAACAAAATTGTCCACGATTCAATTACAAATTCAATCTAAAGGAATAAAAGTCGTATATTTCTTCGATAGTCGTTGAATAAGAAAATTTAATACTCAATAAAATTTTCTTATTGTAAATAAACGTTTCGCTTTGTTTATGAGACCAGACTGCAGTTTGCAATTTATCCGCGCGCCTTTATCATTTCAAAGTAGCTTCATTTCAGTAATCAGTTTTGTTCGCGATCTGCTACCGGTGATGGCTTCAATACGCATCTCATTCTTTTTTTTTATCTCTCTCCGGCTAACTTTTAATAATGGCAGGCTTGAGAAATAAGAAAAAAGTTTATTTGTTTTGATTAAAAACACATCTATATTAAGTTTAATATTTCTTTATTGTACCGCATTTTATTATGAGCATTCCCGCGTTTCTTTCTGTTGTAGAGGCATTTATATAAAAACAACAGATCCAAAGCGTAAAGGTGAGACGAAAAAAGGCCCTAGCAGTGCTTACACTGGGAAAATATTTCGACACGCACACTAATAACAACTCAAAAATCGGCTCTGGATTAGACGTCAAACTTGTATTAAATACTGCATATGTAAGCTTGATACTAGTATCTACGAGTATACACGACAAAACATGGTTTTTACCGTTTACTCTTTTTGTAAAAAAATGTTTGTGCAGTGGATAATCATAGTAAATAGATGTGCATTTAATTACACCTTTATTCTGTCAGTTTTTACTGTAATGTGCCAAAAATGAATGCAATGCATAGGAAAAATGTGTTAAACGACTTCATTATGACTTATACAAAGGCGTGAGTCTATCGTAAGTCTGTAAAGGTTGAAATTAATTTAAACCCCAGCAAATACGTGTTTAATTCCAGCATTTCAATCATAAAATGTTCACGACTCCATCACGGTTGCTATTAAGAGAAGTAATTACCATACAAAATACTTACGAATATTTCGCGCCAAGAGTTCGGGAATTTGAACTTATTTGTTTAGAGTTTAGGCGTTGAAAGGTATTTTATTTCATGCCATTTTATTTGACTTTTAGTCAGAGTTATGCGTCGTCTGCTTTCGTAATATTTGTGTGATATTTGATATTTGTAACAATAACATTTCTATGACATGGAATAAATTAATAAATAAATTACGCAATTTACGTCGCTATTCCCAAATTATAATATACTAGCTGTAGCCCGCGACTCTATCCGCGAGGAATTCAAAAAAACTTAATAAGTAGCCTATCTGTTCTTCCAGATTATGTTCTGCATATTTGCCACATTTCATCAAGATCTGTTGAGCCGTTCCGGAGATACCTTATCACAAACATTCATCCATCCATCCAAGCTTTCGTATTTAAAATATTAGTAACATTAGTAAGATATGTTTGTTTTAATAAAACATAAATGAGTCGTTTGATATGTTTTTTTTTAAATTATCGCTTCTCTTTTAATTAGGAAACCGTAAACAATTATTTAGTATTCACTTCAAAAGCAATCAGATCATTGAATTGTAATAAAGGGTTTTCGTACGTCTACAATTCAAACTTAATTTGAAATCAAATTGTCGTTGGGATGAGAACATTTTAGTTAAATTAATATTTCTTCTATCAGTAAATTGGTACGTATCATTTCAATAAAAAATACTGAAAGTAATTATAAGTTTAATTTTGGCATCTCTAAATAAAACATCATCAGCTTACTATACGTCCCCAATGAGGAGCTCGGAGCCTACCCCAAGTTAGGGGTCACTAGGCCATAGTCAACCACGCTGGACCATATTATTCCATATTATAATCCATATTATTCCAAAAAAATACAGTTGGATACTGTTTAGTTAAACACGTATTTTAACCCTTTAACCGCCGAAGATATTATGTACGGCAAAGTGGCTATAAAAGAGTATGTTTTACCTTAAAATATGTATCAACAAAACTGCTCCCTGTATAAGTACTTAGTTATTTATTTGTATGGATCGTATTTCGGACGCCTACGCATAATCGTATTTCAATAATAATAATTTCTGGTAATGTCTAATATCAGTGTGCGATAAAAGGTTTGACATTCAAACATTTTAAATCAAAATGTCTAACCGTTGGTTTCTGAGACCATAATCTCCGTTTAAAACATATCGTCGTCCCTGTCATTATCTTTGACAACACAGAGATAGCAATATATTTTAAACGAAGATTTTGAACTCAGTAACCCACGATAATTTATTTATGCTTAAGCCCAATATATCATATTATAATCTTTCATTATCTAAGAAAGACCACAAAGTGCAAAAATTATAAATCTCAATGCCTAAAAGCTTCCACCATTTTCTATTGAAATAACGTTATTCTTCGGACATATAAAAAGGCTTTATTGAGATGAAAGCGAAAGGAACTTTTTCTTCGATCGTGTAAGAAAGCTTAGAACGCTCCATTAGGACGTAAATTTTTCTCTAAATTTCGTTAAGCGAATACTTGACTTGAGTTAAGGTCTAGTAATATGATGAAATACGTAAAATTAAATCTCAAACTACAACTACTGAAACATTTTTTAGTTTTACAAACGTACATACTTAGGATTTGATACAGCTATATATAAGTAAATATAGCTTTAAAATTAATGTTACATAGTTAACCATGACATTTTTATACCGCTTTCAAAATTATGACCAATGATAATTTCAATTTAATAAAATACATTAGTAACGTCCTAGAATGTAAAGAGATGATTTTAATGAATTTCTCATTACTGTTGTTTTTTTTACTTTTTTGTAATAAACTTTTTTTTATTTATATGTATGTGAATAATTTGTAAGTTTAAAATAAATTACATATTTAAATCTAATGCAATTGGCAAGCTTATCCGTTGAAGCTATCTTAATTTATCAATACATTGACCTACTCTAGACCCGTAATTGATATGTTCCCGTCGCTGGAACAATCCGCTAAGTGGGCGGGCCGATACATTTTTCAACGCATTTAGTGATTGAATGCTGAAACTCGTCAATGCCAGAGGCGAGCTTTCAAATTAAGTTTACATTTTAAAATTAATTGATCACTTCCTCATTGAAATGTCAGCCTTTTTGACAGACACCGATAAGTGTATTAAAAGTCTACGCTTTCTGCGGAATCTATATGGTCTACGAAGTCTACGCTTTCTGCGGAATCTATACGGTCTACGAAGTCTACGCTTTCTGCGGAATCTATACGGTCTACGAAGTCTACGCTTTCTGCGGAATCTATACGGTCTACGAAGTCTACGCTTTCTGCGGAATCTATACGGTCTACGAAGTCTACGCTTTCTGCGGAATCTATACGGTCTACGAAGTCTACGCTTTCTGCGGAATCTATACGGTCTACGAAGTCTACGCTTTCTGCGGAATCTATACGGTCTACGAAGTCTACGCTTTCTGCGGAATCTATACGGTCTACGAAGTCTACGCTTTCTGCGGAATCTATACGGTCTACGAAGTCTACGCTTTCTGCGGAATCTATACGGTCTACGAAGTCTACGCAGTCTACGGTGTCTACGTAGTCAACTATGTCTACGTGTGTCATATCTACAAGAACAGCATGTTCTACGAGATATATCCAATATTAACGGCATAAAGCCTGCGTAGAGTAAAAATTATACTAGGTCGAAGATAGTTAAAATTACTATGAACAAGTTGTGGCTCACAGACTAACTAAATGCAAAAGCCAACGTCATTTAACTGAATGCGTGCCTAATGAAAAGTCACCAAACCATTTACGGAGCACAGAGAGAGCCTTTGATGTTTTTGACAAAAAATTTAACGCTTTCCTTTGGCCCACGAAATTCAAAGAATAAGTTAGCTGTTAACCGAATTACTGTTAAAAAAAAAATTTACTACAATCCATACGACAAATAAAAAATAATAAAGCACTCCATCGGTAATTTCCAGTTTTAAGGTTTTTATGTATGTATCGCATCCAATCGAAGGCTAAAAACGAAGGAAACAGAATAATCCCTGTGTAGACATACGTCAAATTGAATTTATAATAATAATGCACCCTCCACTTCAGACAGAAAAAATAATAATTGTTCATTTACTCAAATCGGATTAAACCTTTAATTCCCTGTAGCGCCATACGTAACATCTGGTATTATTTTTATTAGCCTTACGTTACCTTTATTGTTAATTTTTCCATAAAAAAACACATCAGTGGAAATTTCTACAAAAATAAAACAACGTTCTATTAACAATCATTCATATATATATATATATATATATATATATATATATATATATATATATATATATATATATATATATATATATATATATATATATATATTAGGGTGTTTCAATAAAAAAACTTTTTTTTTTTTTTAATGGTGTCGAAAAGTTGAAAGTACACATAAAAACAAAAATTTTAGCTCCTAGTAGAGCCCTTAATATTAATATTAAGGTTTGCCTCTATTCATTCGTAATTTTTCTATTTAAATAACACGGGAAAACCTTTTTTTTATTTTAAAATTTTAATTACTTTGGATTGGCTTGTTTGCGCTACATCTCAAAGCAAGGGTCTATAGGAAATTTCACGCTCTACAAAAAACGTCTTATGGTCAAAGTTCCTCAGATCAACCGTTTCAAAGATATCTGCGATCAAAAATAACACTAATCAAAAATTTCAAATATTTTCCAATAAAACTGCAAAAAAATATCATACCCTATATTTATCTTATTTTTTTCTGTAAAATCACTTGAATTTTGTTTGCCTGAGATGGTAATTTTTTTTTTTTGCTCATTTACTCAATACGTAACTTACAAAAAGCACAAATACATAAATATAAAGGTTAAAAATATCAAATAAATGATTTTTTGGGTTTATTTTATAGCAAATTTATTTTATGTGTCATAAACTTCATAAATTTTTGTAAGAAGAAAATGTAAAGTTCCTCATTACATTAACTAACCAAGCACTCATCATTGCATTTTATTCAAAATAATAAAAAATGTATGTAAATATTTTAAATCAATTGAATCAACTATAAAATTTGATCAATTTTTCCATTCAAAAAATTCGACAGAGCTTTATTTAGCTCTGTCGACAAAAGTAGTATAATCGTTTGATCTGAGTAGTGTAGCTAATAAGCTCTGTGTTGGTAAGACTGGCCGTTCGGTACCAACTTCACTTTGTTGCTCTGCTTTTAACGCTTTATTATATCTTCTCGTCATTGTCTTTCTTCATTGATACTGATTGTTTTTTAAATCCGTTATATTATTAATTTAATTTGCGTAAATATATTAGATATAAATTTTATTACTTGTTGTTGAATATTGTTTTTTGTTATAAAAAAATTGATTGTTCAATAAAATTTATTAGTATTCGGTGGAAAATTAAATAAATTTGTCATAAAATAAACCCAAAAATCATTTATTTGATATTTTTAACCTTTATATTTATATGTATTTGTGCTTTTTGTGAGTTACGTATTGAGTAAATAAGCAAAAAAAAAAAAAAAAAAAAATATATATATATATATATATATATATATATATATATATATGAATGATTGTTATGTATATATCACGTATATCACGTATATATATATATATATATATATATATATATACGTTTTAGCCGTTTCTATATAAGAATTTAAAACCCAACTAAATCTATATCTATGTAATCTTGGTTAACAAAAACCTTTAACTTTATCATTTTTAAATCCCTATCCTTTTTACGACATTAAAAACTGCAGTACTATACCGATGAGCTAACGTAATGTTTACAACACACTTATGACGTTACTTGATGTTACTCTGTATACTTACTTAAAAGGATGCCTTAACCTAAAATCTAACTCTTATAAATGCGAATGTTTACATGGATGGGTGGATAGATGTTTGTTTGAAGGTATCTCCGGAACGGCTGAACGGATTTTGATGAAATTTGGTGCAGTTGCAGAATATAGTCTAAAAGAACATATAGGCTACTTATTAAGTTTTTTTTTAATTCCACGCAGACGGAGGCGCGGGTGACAGCTAGTATCTGTATAACTGTGTTTTGTAATAAACATTTATTATAATTATAATCTAATATACCAATTAAAAATGTGTAAGAAATTAGTTTTCCCTTACTGTTTTCTATAAATACGTAGTGATAGAAATAACAAATTTATGTGTAATGTACGATCGATGGAAGCAAGACATCAAACATCTCCGTCGCCCGAACATCTCCAAGTGGCTCGATATCCACTCTTATTAGATTTGCGAAATCAATTCGTCTCGTTGGCAACCGGTAACTTAATATATCCGTTACAGTTCTGCCTATTAAGGGTTCTTCTCGCGACGCCGCTAATTTCGTTTAGCATTTGGTTTCATTTTTTTATTATTTTACCAAGTCTATTTAATTTAAGAACAGATACAAATAATTTTAGTTTCATCAAAACGTGTAATTTGTAAAACTACTACCAAAATAAACAAATCAATTTGCGATTTCATAGTTCACATAGTACATTAAATATTGGTAAAACAAATACAAATATACTTTATTGTGCACTATCACGGAGTTATTAAAGTACAACAGGATTTTCACAAAAGGCGGGCTTATCGCTAAGCAGCGATCTCTGCCAGACAACTTTTGGGTAGAAATTAAGCTAAGTAAACCAAATAGGGTGTATAGGTAGGGTGCATAAGAACAGTGACAAGAAATTTAAAAAAAACTTGAGAGGTGTCAAGGGACACCCGGATGGAACGAAGTTCCTTTCAATTAATTAGTGAAGGAACCAATGTTTATTCTATGAATAAAAAACTTAAGTCTTCACAAGAAGTACATTTTATTTCTATGAATTTTCGTTATATATTGTCACTTCGTTGCCATGGTGAAGTAGCGCTCATTCGTCTATAGCAAAAAGTGTCGTGACAACTTTTCGTAAGAATTTTTTCCGTCTAGCCCCCTTTCACAACGCGCGATAAGGAACTTCGTTCCAATAAAAACTAATATATATTTTCTGTTTAAATTACATCTAATAAACTATACTATTTTTTTAATAAATTAAGCTATAATTATTAACTCCTAATTATCTCTTTAAATAAATGTATCCTTACATTATACAACGAAAAACCTGTGACGTTTATTTACAACGTTCTAAATGTGCATTCGTTAAGAAAACGGGACGAGAAAACTGAGTGTCGAGCGAATTTATGCGCCTCAGCAAGTTATTATATTTCATAACTTAGTTTTAGGAGCGTGCTTCCACCGTACGTTCGGTGAAGGGGACACGGAATGATATTACGTGCGATGTATTGTTACGGTTTTTGCACTGACGTTTTAACAGGAGAGTGAATAGAGTCATGTAATAAGTAAGCATTTCAAAATAGTTACATATATCCTTAATATAGCATGGTTAGGAACTACAAAAATCCAAGAGATGTTAATATTATGTTTTATATGTTTTTTTATAAAGTCTTCAATTACCTCCAATGAAACCTGAGTATTTTAAATTGGAATACATAGAACACTCAATTTTTAATGAACTTTAAAAAATCACAATTTATTTACTGAGAGCAATCTTTGTATGTGAATTTTTTCAAGTTTTGTTTCCGTGTTCAGTTCAAAAAATCCAATATTCATACCGCGGTACAAACATCGTTAGGTTCATGGACATACTGACAAACTCTTTCAGTCTGGTACGATGACCATAAAATGTAGACTTATAGTATAAAATAAAATAAAAATTGTATGCCGATTATTGTTAAGTTTTGTTCTATTTATCGTGTTTCATTACACATATTAATTGTTATTTTTTGTTGGTGTAGTTTAAGAATTAATATTTGAGTATTTAGCTATATTTATTTATTTATTTTTTAATTACATATTTATTTAAATCCCGAGTGGTGTTGACGACAAGCATGCAGCCGGCCGTAATAATTAAACCAAATTATTAAGGTTTATAAAAACTTGTACGCTGACCCTGTGTGAGTCGGATACGATAAAGGTGATGATTACGGTGTACTCCTACAATTTTGCGGATCAGTTAATGATATTTTAACGCACCCTTATACGTTTATTTATATAAATTGAATTTCACCACACACAAAATTCATGCTAACATACCAGGAGTATATAAGTACAGATTATCCGAAGTATCTCTTGGGCAAAAATTAGTGATAAAAAGAACTGCCTGAGAAACCAGAAATGATTGTCACCCTGACTTAACTGGCATGCTCTGCAAGTGAATTCCGCGGGATCAGCTTTTAGTTTTCAGCATCAAAGTCTGAAAAATGTTCAGTACTCGTGACAGGTGACGCGGCTCAGAGATATTTCATTTGGTTAAAATAGGTTAAAGCTAAAAGCTTTCCAACCACCATCAACATCATTTTATAAAGTTAAATAAATTAAACAATGTGTTTAATTTTTGTCTGGATAAGTGTTATTAATCTGACTTATATTGTGTGGAAATTCATTCGAAAATTTCAACAAAATTAATATGATATCAAAATGGATTTTGTCTTTCAAGTATTTAAGATTTTTATACTATTTGGTAGCAAGTTATACATACAATATTAGAGAAATAATAACTTTATATGAATTAACAGTGCAGAGACAAAACTAGTGATGAAAAAATATATCGTTTGATCGACCAAACCTATTGTCTTCCAATCTCAAAGAAATACATTCAATGGATGAATCTCATTTAAAAATCACGTTCTAACAGCAATCAATTAATATTATATCGACGATTACTCGTGAATTATATAGCAATTGTTAATAGGCGTTGTAAGCGTAATTTACGATACAAGAGTTATTTATGCAGTATTATAAAGCCGCTGGAATGAAATATATTTGCTATGACCGTATCATTTCGATGAGCACTATTAGTTAATTAGTTAGAATTATTTTAGTGTTAAGTCTTACTAGTATTATAAATACGAATGTTTAGATGGATGTATGTTTGTTTTAAGATATCTCCAGTACAGCTTAACGGATCTTCATAAAATTTGGCATAGATGTAGAACATATTCTGGAAGAACACATAGACTACTTATTATGATTTTTTATTCCGCGCGGACGGATTCGCGGGCAAAACTAGTGTATAGTCAAATTTAATTAAATTTTGGTTAAATGATCATGTTTTGTTTGTTATATGTTTGAAAGTGATGTTATTTTACATACCTAATGATGATGATACTAGGTACTGCCTGTAAATATTATTTAAACTCTATATAACGTCGCTCAAGGGAGCTAGTATTTACGTTATATAGAGTGGAGATTATATCGAGTGACGAAAAATATTTTCTTTTTCTATTCTATAATGATTTTTATTTACTAATATAGTATCATTTTTTGCCTATGTATGAAACCACGTATATATCCCTTCAACTGTTTGGAGTAACGTGGTAACAAATATCCATAAAATATCCATCCACCCCCACATTCACATTTATAATATTAGTTATCTATATACATAATATTAGGATCATATAACCCGCAAATTCACCTTAATTAAGTACATACGAGTATTCTATTCATTTCAAAGTTTAAAATTATTATATAAAATTATAACGACATTGCTTCTTAATATCACCAACTTTAATATGTTATTGCACAAGAAGTATTTTCTTAAATCTTTTAAAACTTTAAAATCTTAATATTGAAAGGAAATATAGTTTTATTTTTCGTCGAATGCTTTAGTGAGTAGCGGGCTCTCTGATCGAGACTCGTCCATTTATTAGATGGCTGAACTTTGCCCGTTCTTGGTAAATGCCAGTAGAATGCAATTTGCTGTGCAGTTTTTCTTCCATGTCACTGAACATCTTGAGAAAATTCAGTATTAACGAGCATGTGAATTTGTTATTTAATGAATCTCTTTGATCGAATTGAATTGTATTAACGATAGTGCTCTTCTACTGAAAACTTTAAAACATGATTGTTTAAGATTTTTTTTTTTACTATAATTATTGACAAAGTAATTACTTGATATTTCATGGTTTAATTTTAACTTTTACCATGTTATCAATAGTGCTTATGGAGTTATTAATGTTACTAATAATTGAAATACGAAAGTCTAGATAAAAAGGGATCTTAATGAAATTTGATACAGATATATGTAGTCTGGTAAGATCACAGAGACTAATTATTACTTGTTTTTTTTAACTCGCGCGGACAGAATCGCAGGCAACAGCTAGACATATATAATTTGAGAATCTTACAGTTCATTCTGTCTCAAGATTTTTTTTACAAATTGTTGTATTTGTACAACATCATCATCATCATCAGCTCACTATACGTCCCCACCGAGGGGCTCGTAGCCTACCCCAATTTAGGGGTGACTAGGCCATAGTCAACCACGCTGGCCAAGTGCGGGTTGGTTGACTTCACACATATCATTGAATTTCTTCTCAGATATGTGCAGGTTGCATCACGATGTTTTCCTTCACCGTAAGAACATCGGATAAATGTACATATGTAAATCGAAAATCGAAAAACACATTGGTACATGGCGGGATTCGAACCCAGGACCTGCAGATTGCAAGTCAAGTGCTTAACCCCTGAGCCACCGACGCTATGTACAACAACTACATCTCAATTTTTTTCTTTATTAATAAACATATATGACTAGCAAACTAGCAATCGGTTTCCCAGCAACTTTTATTTGTAACAATAGAAGCACTGAAATAACCATTTTACGGTTAAACGTAATGTGTCTGTAATTTGACCCATAAATATTTAATGTTACCATTTAATTGGTGATAAATATGTCCGACTGTCGCCTTCCCTGATATATTACTGACTTTTAATTTATTAACTCTATATTTTTGAAACCGAAAGGAATATTTGTTATTCGATTTGCCGGTTATTCATCCCGTCCGTTGTTTCGCTGATATTTTACTTTTTTAATTATATCTAATTGTATATTTTACTTGCAATCTGCAGGTCCTGGGTTCGAATCCCGCCATGTACCAATGTGTTTTCTATTTACATATGTACATTTATCCGACTTTCTTACTGTGAATGAAAATGTCGTGATGCAACTTGCACATATCTGAGAAGAAATTCAAAGATATGTGTGAAGTCAAACAACCAGCACTGGGCCGTGGTTGACTATGGCCTAGTGACCCCTAACTTGGGTTAGGCTCCCCTCGGTGGGGAGGTATTGTGAGCTGATGATGATGAATATAAATGACTTATTTGAAACTGAACAAATGTAGGCAAGAATATTTTGAGATGAACTTTTACTTAATTCGAATTAAATATGTAAAGGGCGATACCCTTTACATATTTAATTAAATTACTCATGGACTTTTGAATGTTTTCACGTAAAATCTTTACGAACCTTTATGCCTATTCTTTTAGACTAATGTACCCACTTAGTGTTTCGAGCTGAATATTTTAAGCAAATAAATATCTTTGTATATCTTTTTCTAATATCTTTCACACTTATAAATACATATCAATCACATTAAGTACTTATTTACAAGATAAAGTACTTAACAGAAATTGCTTTGAATAATTACGTATCATTTTGAACACTTTTTTAAACACCCTGTATATTATGACGATTTCGTTACTAAGATATTTCAGCTCTTTTCATTAATATAATATGGGTGGAATATTTCAATCATAATCGGGAGGATTTATTTGATTTTTTTTCTGAAAACATAAAAAATAATGAAATTGTTTTATAAAAACTCAACATTTATAACTTTTCTTTTAGAAAGTCTGTTTATACTATGAAAGTTTGAATTTTCAGTTTTTAATATTTTCATCTAAAATAGCAACGTACTCGTATCTACGTAACTAGTTAACCATCCTGGTAACCTGTATAGCGTGTTCATACAAATAAAAAAAACGCTTTCGCAGACAAAAGTCAATCAGCGATCTGCCTCTGCTGAAAACCGCACAGCCTGCACCAGTTTCAATAAACAACTGAAACTATTCGATAGTCGAGAATAAAATTGATATTTTACCGCGTACCGCGAAACCAATAGAAATATGTTGGATTATTTTTATTTACCTTTTTTATATACCTATAATAGTTACATAGGACATATTGTTTTGTTCTATCAATTAAAAAAACATAATAAAGCAACATATCATACTAGTAACTTAATACCCTTTACTAGTGAAAACATCACCGTAATCGGTTATGCTGTTTCAGAGCTTAGCGCGCACGAACTCACAGACATCTGAACAAACACATAAATAAACAAAAATTCTAACAATCTTAGTACTCTAAAATTATATCGTTACAATAATATTAAAGTCCCCATTAAAAAGGATACTAAAAATATTTTTTTATGTTCTAAAAGCTTTTGCTTTTTTGTTTCAATATATTATACAATCTGGAGCGTTCGTCACTGCAATTGCCGTTTGATTGATAGATACGTTTTGCATGTGACGACCTCAAAGCCAAATTTATAAAAGCAATAACCTCGATACGGGAGGTAGAATGTTTTTATTTATTCAATATTCGAACATGCGATCCCAGCTGAAGGATTTGATTTGTTTTTATTCTATAATCAATTAGGTTCACAATTACTTATTTTCACATTAATTAAAACGAAAAAAAAAATGTAGTTTCATATGTTTGGAACCAAAAAACTCAAAAACTACTTAACCGATTGCAAAATTCTTACTCCATTAAAATATTACAGTACCAAAGAGTAACATTGGCTAAATTTATTTACCATCTTTCATCCCATTTCCATACTAGGGTCGACACTATATTCCCTTCCTACTCAAATGATTTTTCGGATTACTTTTCTCTCATATCCAATCCAGATTTAGTGGGCACATCATTTGACTCACTAAAATTGTGTTGATATACCTTACTTATTATTATAAATGCGAAAGTAACGCTGTCTGTTTGTCCGTCTGTTGTAATTTCACGACGAAACTACTGAACTTTTTTAAATTAAATTCAATACACAGATAGTCTAGAGCCTGAAAAAGGACTTAGGTTACTTTTTAATGGAAAAAAGGTTAAACGAGATTGAAAGGATGGAATGTAAATTTGTATGGAAGTATCATCATTTATACAGCTAGAAGCTTAATACTTATTTTGAGGCTTTTGATTCGATATAAAAAAACCTTCAAATGTTCAAAATAACAATAGGGTATAGGGGATTTAAGTTTGTACAGAAATCTGTAAGGTTTATGTGAATATTTCATAAGTTTGAGACATGAGATAAAATATTATAGCTACTCTGATGTAACATTTAACTGATTGATTGTAAGTTAATAACGTAGTCCTTACCATTTTAAATTGCTACCCAAAGTCTTGCCACACGGATGAAGTCGCCAGCACAGTTGATTTTACATATAAAATAGTATCAAAAAAGTCTTTCAAAGAAATATTTAACGAAGGTGTATAGTTGAAAAATTAGCACGAAGTTTAACTTTGAGTGTAGCTTGAGAGAGGATGATTACGTAACACAATACGCTACGAGGAACGTCGCTAAACAGTTTATACAAACTTCGAGCTCACGACGACGCTTTCATGAAGTTTTCGATAGACTTCGTGTAAAATGTCACATGTCTTTACTTTGAATAAATGACAAGTTTAAACAAAAGTCGGCTTAAAATTAAAATAAAAAAGATGGCATGTCCTTTTTATGAAACAATTGTCTTTTTATATTGTAAATATAGTTAGTTCTTTTCCGTTAGTTGTCACAAAGACATGTCTGTAGGTATAAAAGAGAGTTTCTTTAGTCTTTCTTTTTTTTAGTCTTTCTCTGCCTTTTTTGTAAATGCCCCCTTAATTTATTTTATGTTACAAAATATAACTTAATTTTACTTAACTTAAGTTAAAGTACTACGTCAATTAAATTTTATTTACTTTAAAAACAAATAATTTTAAACGATTTTTAATAACACAATGAAGTGTCTATCCAAGTATTTTTGCTGATTCTCGGTTTTCAAACAATCAAATACAATACATAAAAAGCTTATTATATTTCTTACAATTTACAAAATAAATATGAAATAAAAATGACGTAAAAAATAAAGTCTTAAAACACCTCGAGCTCTTTCAAATGGAATCATGTTTTCGAAATGTTTTATTGATGCCGAAGAAAGAGCTCAGTAATTCGAATAAGGCTTTCATTTAAATTTTTTCATCGATCAAACGAAAAGAGACTATAAGTGAAAATGATAAAGTTCTTTATTCGCTTTTTGTTTAACAAGTGAGTATCGTGTTCTGCGAAGGCGTGCTAACTTGAACGGCATTCTTGGTATTAATAATGTACTTGAAGATTTAATTCGAAAGGATTTCATACGATACGTGTAGACAAGTGTGTTATCAATATTGACTTTGTCATAATTATCACCAGCTCACTATACGTCCCCACTTAGGGACTACTCTAAGTTAGGTCCGACTAGGCCGTAGTCAACTACGTTGGCTCAGTGCTTGTTGGTTGAATTCACACATATCTTTGAATTTCTCCGCAGATATGTGCAGGTTGAATTACGATGTTTTCCTTCAGTATATCGGAAATACGCATTGTTACATGGCGGAATTCGAACCCTGTGCCTACATATTAAAAGTCAAGTGCTTAACCCCTGAATCATGAATGCTCCGAATTACAATAACATAAAATAATAAATCCTTACTAGAGATGCGAAAGTCAATTTGAACTACGATTGAGACATAATGAAAATTTAATTATAAATGATTATTGATTGTTAAAGATTACTAGACTAACAGCCATGCTCAGTTTCCCTTTATGATTATACAGTCCCTTTGTATGGATTTCTCTCACAAAAACTACACTAGAGTGGTCAGTGTAAATTTAATTATTATTATTTAGTACATGTACTTTATTTATCTACTCGAAATATCAATATACGGATCTAAAGTACTATCTACAGCTCAATTTACCTTATCATCTTTATCATCAACCTGCCCGTATCCCTATGAAGGGTCAGCACAGTATGTACTAATCCTCCATAAGCCGTCACATCTGAATTTACACTCTTCTTACGCATATCCCCTTTCATACAATCCATCTATATATCTATAGTCTTCCTCTACCTCTGTAGTCATCCACATTACCTTATCATATATTCAAGCAAAAATAAACTTGCTGCCGATTTACGTTAAAATTAAACTTCCAAAGCAATAAAAGGTCTAACGCCTGATATTTACCTGTGAAACTTTTCAACGCAATCGCTAAACGTTTAAATGGAAATTTTACGTTTACTGGAAACTCTAACCAGTCGATACGTGTACTAAGTTTGTAAAAGTTACATCAATCACCGGTATGAAGTAAAGTCGATGAATGTTAAGAATTGTTTCTTACATTACCCAGAATATTATTCCATATTTTAGTCGAACTTTACATAAGTTCGTCTGTCATAGATGTGAGTGATGAATTTAGGAATTTAATTTAAAAACCAGTCGTGACGTAGCTCAAAAATTAATGAAAGTATAGCAACGAAAAATATTCGGGCATCATGGTTGGCTACGACGTAGCACATCGTAGCTATGCTACATGTGCTACGACATACATAGGTAAATTTAGAATTTTATTTTAGGTTTTAAGATACTAAGTTTTTTATATGTAAAATGGTAAATCACATAGTATATTATGTAGTGTGTGTAATAACTCTAAGGAAAGTCAACCCTCATATCAAGGAGGAGAGGGTTTATAGCCGGTTATTAATAAGAGCGAAGCTATGACTAGTGATTGTTATAATGTAAGACAGGTTAAACATTCCGACTAGCATAGCATATAGGCATCGAATTGCCCTTTCAAGTCATAACAAGAACTTAACAGTAACTTATGAAGTTCCGACATAACTTAACCCGTGCGTGAAAATTGACTGATGTAGGTTGTTGCCGATAAGTTAAATCTTGTCAGATTCTCTCTCAATTTCACATATTCCTAATCTATATATATAAAAGAAAGTCGTGTTAGTTACACTATTTATAACTCAAGAACGGCTTTACCGATATGGTTGAAAATTGGTGAGGAGGTAGCTTAGAGCCAGGAGACGGACATAGGAACTTTTTTATTTTGTGTGT
Organism: Papilio machaon; assembly: GCF_912999745.1. Taxonomy (NCBI): domain Eukaryota; kingdom Metazoa; phylum Arthropoda; class Insecta; order Lepidoptera; family Papilionidae; genus Papilio; species Papilio machaon. The sequence goes on from NC_060005.1 coordinate 5,952,889, forward strand.
ATTTTTTTTTCTGCGCGGACGAAGTCGCGGCTAAAAGCTAGTCTTATATATAAAATTCTTGTGTCACAATGTTAGTTACCATACTCCTCCGAAACGGCTTGACCGATTTCTATGAAATTTTTATGCATATTCAGAAGGTCTGAGAATCGGCTACTATCTATTTTTCATACCCCATTAAGTTTTTTTTAATTGCGCGTGGATGGAGTCTCGGGCGACAGCTAGTCCTAATATAATAATAATAGATTTGTTATCTAGACTATATATTTGAAATATTATTACTAACTAATTAAAAGTTCTATTTTGAATTTGGAACTACGCTTTTTTCCGTTAAAAATCCGTGTAATTTCACCAAATTTTTATTGAAAAATGAATGTTTTATTTCCACAAGCAATAATGTTCACTTTATAAGTTGTACATAATTGATATTAAATATCGTACGCATGATAAAACTTTTATGTTTTTAACTGTGTCGTAAACCTATTGACAAAGATAGAGTATGGAAGTTTTTTAATGATTTTGTGCGTTAAAAGATGTTATTATATATTAAAATTTTATAACTTGACTTCAAGAGTTCATAAAACAGTATGTTGGTTTAATATTCTATTCTTTATTTTTGGAGTGATGTTATAAAATATATAACGAATACAGATTATAAATCTATAAGTTTTGTTTTGTAGAGTACAGTGTGTTGTAGCGTACAGTTGGAATACCTAATGTAAAACGCGTTAATTCTGTCGCCTACTTGTTCCATTACATTCAATTTGAAAGTGCCGCCCAGACTATGAAAGGCATACAACTTCCCGTAAGCCTTCAGTACTGCGCAGGCTTGAATCTTGAAATACGCTTTCCGACAACAGACGTCGCTACCAGTCTTTTGCAACACGGTAGTGTTTTATTTACCCTGATAGATACACCTCCGAGATCGAGCAACGTTCGGCAACCTGGAGGCATTGGAGATCAAGTATTGCAATTTGGTCTCTAATGACTCCAGGTATTAAAAAATACTAAAATCAACTGACAATAGAGCTATGCACTTAGGGTTCAGTCCGGTTTTTCCATAATCGGAGGCTGGATGACTGATTGGTGTAGCACCTAACGGTGGTGACATTTGTCAAGGTCCCGTATCTGTCCAGTTCTAAATATGAAAAGACGTATCTAGTCTTGAATAGACATAGGTTAGTGACAAATGACGATTTATAATGCGTTTCTACATAGTTAAAATAATTATTTAATGAATATTAAAACTTTTATCTCACTGGTGTTATCCTACTCTATGTGGAGTCGGTGCACCATGTTGCCAGACTATCATGTCATGCTACGTTGGCTTTTGTTTATGTAAACTATGTAATATTTATATTTATTGACTATAATGTACTTACTACTTACAGAATCTATTTATTTACTTAAATATTTTGATATTGATGCTATTTTTAAGCAAGAATATTTAAACTTTATAATATTGTTCATTGTTTTCCCTTCAAAAGTTCGAATCGTACAAAGTCTATCCACAGATGGCGTTCGTTGTATCAAATGGATGCTGTGTTACGGTTTATCACGAGTATAAGTAAATATCTGACTGACATTTGCTTAAACTCAAATATTTATATCAAAACAAAATAGTTTCTGCATCCGAGTTCTTGTATTCCAGTAGTCTTACAAAAAAATATATCTGTTCAATAATCATAACAAAATTATGACGTCACTACTTAAAAGTTCATTTATCCCCTTATCTCTATATATATAAAAGAAAGTTGTGTTAGTTACACCATTTATAACTCAAGAACGGCTGAATCGATTTGACTGAAAATTGGTGGGCAGGTAGCTTAGAACCAGGAATAGGACATAGGATAATTTTTACCCCATTTTCTTTTTTTTATTCCGCGCGGACGGAGTCGCGGGTAAAAGCCAGTACTCGTATAAAAATGTTGACCTAGATCGGCTTCAAGTTTAAATTTTTCATTAGTTTACTTGAACTATGTATCTATTCCTTGCAATAACATTGTTCTTATTTCAACCAGTTATCTACATAGGATTCACAATTTGTATAAAATTGGCAATGTAGTGCACTAGCACTGGCTTACAGCCAGACCCGTGATATCTGTAACACATACCGAGCTTTACTTTAAAACAATCGTAGTTACACAATACGCGAACTTCACACTAAATGAAACGAACACTAGTACTGTATTCTTTGTTAAAAACATACATAACCTTTGCTACAATAACCAATGGTTGATTAAAAAAAACCTGACTGAACGCAATTTGAAGTAGTCAATGTGTGGCATGACATGCCAGGACAAGACAGTTGAGGGGGTTTAAAACCAAAAAACTTGACACGGGCCTAGACAACAGGACGTATTGTGGTGAATTGAAAAAAAATAGACGCAAGAAAAACTTCTTACCCTAAAAAAGTCTTTTAGTTTTAATTAAACTCTTTGATTGCACTATAATTTGTATATAAAACTGAGAGATTTAATTTAATATGTTGGCTTCGGCTAGGAAAGAAAATTAAAACCATACGAAATTCATTTTTAATCTGTAAACCTATGAAATAAAAGTGAAATCCTTTCTTATTTTATTTTCTAGACGTAGCACGTAGCCATCTAATGGTTCAATTCCAAATTATCTGCCAATAAACTTCGATATTGGCTTTCACAGTAGTTGACCATTTTTAAAAGTGATTTAACCGCCACGTCGCACGTGACGAAAATATAGAGCAGCCTTGCATGAAAAAGCATTTGTTCATAAGGTTTTAACGAATGAAATAAACTTTGGATTAAAACTCTAAAACGACTGAACCGTTTTTCATTTCAAACAAATCTTCATCTTTCGTGGCTTCTGCGTAATGTCACTTAAAATGTATTATTAATATAGTACAGTATATAGACACAAGTAACAAATTAACGTACATAGGACAATTCGTAGCTGATCTCGTAGACAGTCTACGAGAATGCTACAGCGTGCTTTGGAGTACGTAATTACTTACGTAATTAAATACTCAGTTACATTCTTACTAATCAAGTAAATTTAACTCATTTCCTATCCTCTCATATAGGGGGAGGTATCAACCCAAAGGAGACTCTTACCATGACACCATGGACATTTCTACCTATCGCGGCTCCGCGCCACCTCACAGTAAGCCTTCAAGCTCCTGCAGATCACTTAACTCGTCATCATTCCAGCTGAACGAACAGATGATGTTCGGTGTTTAAGTATATTAATAAAACAGAGTTACTTAATTGGTAACAATTTCTAGCAGACTCTTTTACGCAACTAGTACCTCAAAGTTGTTAATAAGCAATCAATCAGGCATCGCTCAGTGAAGGGCAACTTTCAAACCGCAAGATTGCTCGTTACAGTCTGTTGAAAGTTTAAAATTGCCAAGCTCTAACTTCTATTTTTTAATTATTGATAAAGTAAGTTTACACTTAAGAATGAACCGTTTACTCTCTTTCTTACAGAAAATATTTAATATGTCATTTTCTGTATCCCATTTAAAAAGTCCTGATTTGAACACCCAAGGATTGCGGGAAGCTAACCGAATTATATAGTATTGAATATATAACTCTACCTATTAAAATGCTTGCGAAATTTCGTAAATTTGACAGTAAACATAATTTTGTAAAAATAAAAACAAATATTCGTTATAATTTAGTTACATTTAAACAAAGTGGAAAGAAGTAATTGCAAATAATTATCATACAAGCAAAATATTTTCTTAGAGGAAAAACAACAGTTATTGTTTTCCCCATTATTGGAAGCGAGGAAAGCAATTACGCAGTCAATGGGTCGCTTCGGCACACGCTGGAATAGCAAAGCGAGGAACAATTTCAAAACGGTTGGGGGTAATGTTAAAAGAAAATTAAAACGTGAATATTTAATGCAATAATTGTCACGATGCAGTTAGTTACAATAAAAAGAAATTAAATGTAATTAATTTATTATTTAATTTATTAACTCATTAGAAACGCCTTAATTTTTGTCCAGGAGAAGTATGTCCATTCTTTTGTGACCTTCTATAGCTTAATCGGAATAACTAATTTTAAAAAGAGATATATCATTAGATTCACATCTTCTGAGGCTATCGTAGCGTGTTTATACATCAGGGTTTTTTGTTTTCAAATTAAACAATTAAAAACTTTAGTAAGCTTGTTCGTTGTTATTATTTATTTCGTAATCAAAGTTTTGTAACAAATATAATATTATAATGATTTGGATTTTGCCTTATTTAGTAAAAGCCACATTGTTAACAAAGTTTCGCGGCTTACCCTCGTTCAGTTCAAAACTTTTAACTAGCCAGATGCGTTACGAATGCACAGACCAAGAGAAACGCGTCAATATACATTGGAATATATATTAACACTTCATATGTACGTGAGTGTTTTAGCCGTTCATATATAAGTTAATTGGAATAAAAATAAATACTTCATTTATTTAAAAAAACTTGAGAGGTGTCAAGGGACACCCGGATGGAACGAAGTTCTTTTCGATTAATAAGTGAAGGAACCAATGTTTATTCTATGAATAAAAAACTTAAGTCTTCACAAGAAGTACATTTTATTTCTATGAATTTTCGTTATATATTGTCACGTCGTTGCCATGGTGAAGTAGCGCTCATTCGTCGTTAACATACTTACTATAGCAAAAAGTGTCGTGACAACTTTTCGTAAGAATTTTTTCCGTCTAGCCCCCTTTCACAACGCGCGATAAGGAACTTCGTTCCAAAAATATTTTAAGCAATTCATGAAACAAGTAACTTTTTCTATTACCTCTACGAATAGCATATTTTTTAGGTTTAAAACCAGTAGCGTCTGAATACCTGGAAAGGGTTTTATAGAAATAAAATTTACAATTTCAAGTCTATGACATTTCTTGCTCAAAGTGTTTTCTTGCTCTCGATACAATTCTCAAGTTTGATACCTTACTGTTGGTTTCTGAGACCAAAATCTCTGTATTAAAAATAATGTCATCCCTGTCATTATCATTGACAAAACAGAGATAGCAATATATTTTCAAGAGGATTTTTATTATCGGAAACTAGTTAATCATATATTTTTTAATTGGCTCACATACAAAAAATTGTTTACAAAAAAAACTGTCTAAAGATAATTAAATAGTGTAAAAATAAATTAAAAAAAAGTTATTACTATAATTATTTAAAAACATCCGTTAATTAAAATCAGGCTTCTTTAACCTTAATATTCATTCGTTACTTTCTAATTTAGCTCTGGCTTTCAGCGGTAATTTATTTGAAGCATCCGCCGCGGAAGTTATAACTCATAATTAATTTATCCCATCGAAAGGAGCAAGTTACAATCAAATGAATTAATTAGTACATTATTAAATTATTTCAAAAATTAATTTGACTAGTGTTTGGTTGCTACCCCCTAAAGTAAGGTCTATTCAGTAATAACTTAATTAAGATATTCAAGTACACATATAAAAATACTAGTTAATGAGTGCACAGTACGAAAATCGTCGGTACCGACATTCGCCAACTCCTACATTAGTAGAATATTTTTGGGCGTAAGGTTCGGTTTGTTATATATACGAATTGAAAAAATAATATTGACTGTTGACTGACACACAAATATTTTATAGGAGAAGGGGGCAAACGAGCAACGGACCGAGAAAATATGACAGTTTATAGTCAAATTCTCTATACCCACATGTGCAATTACCATTTTTAATTGTACATTCGAAGTTTTGTCAGTGCCGTTTTATATTTCCAACATTACCTAAATCTGACATAATTTCGGTTATAGTCAAAGTTTAATAACCACGTTCTGCTCTGGGCTCAGTGCGCTAATAAAATCTAACGCGTCATTTCTCTTGAGTTTTGTAACTTCGCTTGAATTAATATAGTAAAAACTTTTTCACTGATTCATTCGTTGTAAATTGCTCTTTTTTAATAAATATTAGTAGATATTACTATGGATTCCTTTAAAGTTAAAGTGTACTAAACTCTCAATTAAAAAAAAAAAGCATACATGTCGTTGAATATATTAAAAATTGATCCAAGCCAATAACGTATTAGTCACCTAATTTTATTTTTATTTTAAATAGCTTCATAATTCTTCTTCACATTACATTTATGTGTGTTAGATTTCACGTTCAACTGTTAGCATAATTTCCTTAAAAAGTCATTATATTTCGTCTTTATCAAAAACATAATAGATATGTATTGTTTTAGCACTCATTTATTGTCACTAAAATGGTATGTACTTTTTATTAACTGAAATAAGGTTTTGTGTTGTTTTTTTACCGACTATTTCGAAAAAGAATAACGAAATTGAAATAGAAACGTATCATATTTCGAACACTTTCTGATATTGAATCAAAAAGGGCAGTCCTATTGGCTCTCATTTTATCGGGTAGCCATTATATTTATTGCTTTTAAAAGAAAGTGGACTCTCGACAACAATATCAAAAGAAATATCCCGCGCGTAGCGAACGAAACCTTTAATACCCAGGAAGTTAATTGAAGTTTTGACAGATTTATAAGGAAAAAATGTGAAAAAATTGTTATTACTATTTGATAAAATGCTATATTGTTGATAAAAAATACTATTTCTGTTTTCAGCTTTGTTAAATTTCAACTTTATTTTTAACTAGCTGTCGCTCGCGACTACGTCCGTGCGGAATTAAAAAAAACGTTAAAAGTAGCCTATGTGTTCTTGCAGATTATGTTCTACATCTGTGCCAAATTTCATCACGATCTGTTGTGCCGTTCTAGAGATACCTTCAAACAAACATCCATCCATCCATCCATCCATCCATCCATCCATCCATCCATCCATCTAAACATTCGCATTTATAATATTAGTAAGGTAACGCAAATTTATATTTAAAACTTAAATTATAATTTATTTATCACCTAGAATTGGAAATAATAATGAAAAATATAGCTTTACATTTCAATGGATGTATTTCAAATTTATTTGCCGCTCGGCGAATTTCCAAAGTACATTCAAACCTCAATTTTCCTTTGAAGTAAAAAGTTGCGAATGACATCGTTAATATTGTAAATGCCTTTTAAATTTGATCCCACGGCCGCTGCCGCCGGCTGCGTCCTACAGATTATGAAAAAAATTGAATTAATTTTATATATAGCTCCTTTCAGCTCATCAAAGTTACTTTTATAACTTCATAATGGGTATTACATTATCACTATTTATTATTTAGTTGGACTACTTAGTTTTTACAGAACGTCAGTGGCTCAGGGGTTAAGACTTACAATCTGAAAGTCTTGGCTTCGAATACCGCAATGAGCAAATGTGTTTGTTTTTTTTTTCGATTGACATATGTTCATATATCCGACGTTCTTACGGTGAAGGAAAACATCGTCATGCAATCTGCACATATCTGAGAAAAAATTCACAGATATATGTGAAGTCAAACAACCCACACTAGGCCAGCGTGGTTGACTATGGCCTTGTCACCCCTAACTTAGGGTAGTCTCCGAGCCCCGAAAGTGAGGACGACTCTAAACTAATGATGAAAAAATTTATGACTTTACATTCATTTAAAATAAATACGCTTTCTCTTACAGTCTATGTAAAGAAAGACGTTATAACTACTTTAGATATAAGTTTACAGTCGAGGACATTTATTTCCTACCCATTTTTCTCTTCTGTTTTCTGTCAATTTTCTCTTTCTCTCTTTTGATGAAGGTTTCCTGAACGTTAAAGAATCCTAAGTGGGAAAGAAATAATAATTATTTTTCCTTACACATAACAAAATTGTATCATAGTACACAAAAGGCAGGTTAGATTGCTCCCAAATTACTATCACAGAATTTAATTCCGACCTTTTTCAAAATTAAATTAAAAGCTCCCTATCCTTTTTCTTAGAAACAGGAAAACAATTACGCGTCTTCGTCGGCGGCATTTTACAAAGAAAATGTAATACCATATCTAATCTCGGATAACGTCTCAAGATAAGCTTTAATTTAATGCACAGTTAAAGCTAACTATAAAAAAACACCAGAAAGCGTCTCTCTCTTTGATATCAAAGTTAGTGACCTAAAAACCATTTTTCTATTAAATTTTCTTTGTAAATTAATCCTTCATTTAAAAGTAAAGCTGTGTCAAAAGTGTTCTCAATAAGTACTGTGTTAACGTGACTTTGACAGAAGTAAGTCATGCATATTGCCTTCTCTTTTTTCTTTATAAAATATGAAAGAAATGGCAACATTGTTATACAGGTATCACTACTCGTAACTGAGACTCGTCGTTATTAATAGCTTTCCCAAAATAGCTTTAATATTACAATTAATTATTTCGGTACTTGAATAGCTGTTCAGATTAAGAATATAACTTTCAGAGTATATTTCAAAATTTCCGAGTAAAGTGCTGGATAACTTACTAACAAATAAATTAACTGACACATAATATTTACTATCAAAATAGTTTTTGGTTCACAGCTTATTCTTCTCAGCAACGTAACGCCCACTGCTGGGCATAGGACTCCCCCAAAGATCGCCACAATGATTGGTCCTGTGCAACCCGCATCCAGGATATTCCCGCAACCTTGGCCAGATCATCGGTCCATCTTGCGGGAGGCCTGCCCACGCTGCGTCGACCTGTACGTGGCCGCCATTCCAGTACTTTGCGGCCCCATCGGCCGTCCATTCTGCAATATGGCTGACCCATCGCCACTTAAGGTTTACAAGTCTTCGGGTAATGTCGGTAACTTTGGTTCTGCTGCGGATCACATCATTTCTGATGCGATCACGTAGAGAGATTCCGTGCATTGCCCTGTCCATTGCACTTACCACAGCTTATTACTACGTTCATTTTAAATATTAAAGCTACTTCACCATTTAATTTCATTTATATTGACTATATATGATATATATATTAGTATAATTGTCATATATTTAATATAATATGTTATAATATATTATATTAAATATATGACTATATATTTTGGGACGTGTGAAACACCAACGGTTACTTTATTCGACAAATAAGTTTTAAATAACTTATTCAGAAGTTAATTTGACATTGTAAAACATGTACTCAGTAAAATTTGATTACAAGATTCTAATTTTAAATACGTCTCGTAAACGTACAGCTTATTTGTAATTCACAGTACGAAAACGTAGTGCGCCGCAATGCAGGTTCTAGAATAAACTTAAAAGACACAAGTTTGTAAGTTTTTGTTGTACATAAAAAGAACATTAATGAGATAAAAGAAGTATACTCTTCATACTTATATTTAAATATCTATATTAATAAAATCCATTCGCTTTAACTCTGAATTATAGACAGAGATTACGAACATGATCCTAACGATGGCTCGCGTCCATCTTGATCAGGATAAAAAAAATCCCTAGAATCATTGTACATTATATCCTCATTGGCCATGTATTCTATAAACAGAATCCTTTATTGAAAACAAATATAAAAATATTTTCAAGAAATTATCTATTCAGAAATCTATACGAATATATTAACTAACTAGGGTGACGCAGTGACCCGAAGTGGGCTTTGGTCTCCGACAGCAGAAGTCCCCACTTTCTTCGATACCGCGCCGTCCCGACCCAGTCTCGGACATGCAGGTCCCAAAGATACCTATCCACAATATATTAATATAATAAAATATTAATCAAAGTAATTTTATACTGTGTTCATGATATTGGAAAATTATTAAGTAAAAATCTAATGCAATAACCTCAAACGATACAGCGCGATTGCAAATGCAATAATACGGGGCTATCGCTGCAGAATCAGGGTAATTGAGTTACGTAGGGTCGGCACTCAGGTACAAGCCTGCGACGCAGATGTCAGTTCCATTTCAACGATATTTTACTCTGAGAAATGAAATATCGAGAACTTTTAAATGATATTAACACGTTTGAAGCTTCTTTCACTAAAGTACTCTTATAATTCCATAATACTTAGTGGTGATGCGGAGAAAGGATTCTTAAATATTAATCGTTAACAAATTAATTCTTTTCTTTTAAATTGGTATATTATAATTGACTAAGATGGTGATTTTCAAAATTTCACTTGAAATATGTCTTTTGTTAAATATAATAATAAAAAACTTGAGAGGTGTCAAGGGACACCCGGATGGAACGAAGTTCCTTTCAATTAATTAGTGAAGGAACCAATGTTTATTCTATGAATAAAAAACTTAAGTCTTCACAAGAAGTACATTTTATTTCTATGAATTTTCGTTATATATTGTCACGTCGTTACCATGGTGAAGTAGCTCTCATTCGTCGTTAACATACTTACTATAGCAAAAAGTGTCGTGACAACTTTTCGTAAGAATTTTTTCCGTCTAGCCCCCTTTCACAACGCGCGATAAGGAACTTCGTTCCAATAACAAAGTAATTTGTTATTTTATGTGATTCTCTGCATTCAGTCTAAATAACACGTGGTTCAAGATATTTATGCACCTTTTACAATATTTGTTGTAAAATACACAATTTATTTTTAATTTAACAACTGTACATAAATAAACTGTAAATAAACAGTCAGTATAAAGTATTTAAAAAAAAATACTGAGTATTCTAAAAATAAACTATTCTAGTATTATATATAAAATTTCCATGTCACAATGTTAGTTACCGTACTCCTCCGAAACGGCTTTACCGATTTTTATGAATTTTTATATTAATATTCAATTGGTCTGAGAATTGGCTACTAGCTATTTTTCATACCGCTATTAAGTTTTTTTAAGTGCGCGCGGACAGAGCCGCGGGCGACAGCTAGTATAAATATAAAATTTCATAACAACTTTTTTCATAATAGTACAAACTTTACAACAAAAATGTTTCGTTAACACAGTTTCCCTTTTGACCGTAATGTGACCGACGCAAGTCACAATCGATTCGTCACATCACGTACTTGTGATCCGATAAGTTCGAAAGGTTCTTTTTACCATAATTTCGGTCGATACAGCGACTACGTCAAACAATATACAATATTATTGGGTTCACGGCCCCCGCATGTTTTATGTATGTAAAAATTCTGAACACATCTGCGAATAAGTTTCGAAGGCGTCATATTTTCAGTAGCTTTGATAAAGAAAAATTGAACTGGAACATACTTGTATATTAAATTTTTTCAGTAATAGGACAAAGTTTAAATGTTTCATTTTATTAATAATATTTACTAGCAAATCTATATATATAAAGGAAAGTCGTGTTAGTTACACTATTTATAACTCAAGATCGGTCGAACTGATTTACCGCGCGGACGGAGTCGCGGGTAAAAGCTAGTTTAGAATGAAATCTTGAAAAATTAAACTTTTATAAAATATTGTTGTTTAAATTTTGCTTAAAGTTAAAAGATTTTTTTTTTTTTAATTTTAATACAAAAATTAAAACTAATCTTTCATACATTTTTTATTATTAATTTATTTTGGTTTTAAAATTTAGAAGAATTTTGTATAAATATGCATAAATTAAAATTTAATGAAATGTTGTTAAAAATAAACTAATCAGAGAATGTGAAAAACGAAAATATTACAAAACTTTATAAACCCTATCGAAACTTCGCAAACTCGAGACCAATACATTAAATTTTAGTAGTACGAAACTCGAAAAGCGCTGGCTATTAAAACTTTATGAATTATTGAAATTATTTCAGGTTTTCATTGTACGAAAGTATTAAGTGTAGACGAAAGGGGGTTCACTTTGAATATACTATTATTAGACGCGTGAATAATATTATATGAAATCCAATGAAAAATCTTCTCGTAAATTCGATCAAACTAACTTCTACTATGTAAGTATGGAGTCTGTTTTCTCATTTAAACTTTCGTGAGACATTATTATAAACTTATATATAAACGGCTAAGAGCTCACGTATTTGTCCGATGTTGGCACCGAATAGTTTCCACACTCAGTGAGCTACGGACCGCGTCCGTGAAATAAGACCAGTCCCAATCACCGTAATGAAGGGCCCCCTATGGACTCGAAATTAGTCGGTGCCGACACCGGACAAATTTGTAAGTGCATAACTGTTTCTTTAGCAAAGATGGGTAAGAAACGTTTTCGTTACAAGCAAAATGATTTAGTAAAAATAATAAAATGAATCATCTTCAATTTAGATTGCCCTATTCATTTAAAATGTTGATGATGATAAATTATTTGAAGCTATTCAAATAGTTTAGAAGATAATGCTGTTCAGTACATATCGAATACTAGATGGCGCTGATCGATATTGCAATGAATTTATATTAATTAAAAACGTAAAAGCACAATTACATTAAAAAGTAATGTATTTAATAAAATAGAAAACTGTAAAATAATAAATATTTAGGTTGCAATAATAATATAGATGAATAGTCAATCCCGCACTGGCCACCGAGAATGCAGTAGACAAATAAAAATAAAAATGTGAACGCCGTCAGTTAAAAAAGTGCAAGATTTTTTTAATAATTATAAATAGTTTATTTGTCAACAACAAAATAAAGAAGTATTTATCAATGATACTAGTTTGCATTTAATCAAATGCTATTTTAAAATTGCAGTACTTTAATAGAGAGTTTACAATGAAATAGTATAAAGAATTTTACTTCTAAAAATTTAAATAAAAGTAACGAAGCGTCCGCACATTTCAAGTATTTGCGATAAATTAAATTATTCATACAATTTCAGCTTATCAAAGTACACAATGAACCAAGCACGCTTATGTGAAATATTCAAATTTTATGCTAATACATCGACTCCAGACAAACTTTCCACAACAAGTGCAAAACTTTGAAAAGTTTTATATTTTAAACGATCTTAAATTGTAATCGCAATAAAACACAATGTAGTTGATGTAAATTTTCGATCATATTATCTAAAAGTTTACAGACTTACCAATCAAATTATAGATTCCAATAAATGACTAACCGTTGGTTTCTGAGATCAAAATATCTGTAGAAATTCGTCATCCCTGGAATAAACTTTGACAAAACAGAGATAACAATATGTTTCAAATAGGCCTTTAGGTCTCAGAAACTAACTTTAAGATATTCTATGATTCTGGCCGACATAATTCTTAAAAACAAAACGTGACTGATACGGGAATTGATAAAAAAAAATCGAATAGATCGGGAATTTGTTCATAATATAGTCATAAGTTACATGATAACTTACTGTTTTTTATTTTTTGTAAGTTCTTTGCTTATGAAATATCGGTAACAAAAAATATAATTATGAATATTAAAACAAGAAGCAAGTGAAACACCCTCGAAAGCCTTTTCGTGGTGAAATTACCCAATACTGTCATTTTATTAATGATCGTCGGTGGCTTAAAGATTGAGCACTCGACTTGCAATGCAAGACCTGGGGTTCGAATCCCCATTAATTTGCATCACGCACACTAATAACATTAGGTAATCTATCTTACAAATACTCGTGTTATAAATGCAAATGTTAAGATGGATGCATGGATGATTTTTTATTAGGTATCTCTCAAACAGATAAATGGAGCTCACTGAAATTTGGTATAGATGTAGAACATAGTCTGGAAAAACACATAGGCTACTTATTAAGTTTTTTTTTTAATCCCACGAGGTCGGAGTTGCGGGTAACAACTAGTAGCTATATATCTACGCCTTCTGACTACTATTTTACTACGATATTTATACATGAATAAGTAATACGAATACCTCAATACGAACATATATAAAATATATATTTTATAACTTTCACAGTCAAGATTTATGGCGAATATTTAAAAATTATACGAGATAAAGGCAAGTAATATCGAAACTTGAATAATATACAGACAGATATCTCGTAAATCAAAATACAATAAGAATAAATATGAATTCGTCCCGTGAACTATTGCTATTTGAATAAGTTATCGTTTAGTATCACAGTTCTTCGATGTTTTCAAATCTCAATTGAAACATATTACTTCCGTATGTTTGTTTAGGATACGATTGATGATATAGAATTGTTCTGACAGGAAATATACACATTTATGTAGTGTGAATCGGACTATCGAAACGAAACTAGTATTTAATTTTAGTTGTCAAAATAAAATGTCTGTTTATCAAGTTGTAAGAACAAAGATTTATTTTATTAGTTAGGTGATAGAAGTGAATTGTAAAAATTATCATCTGTGGCACTATTATTTATTATTATTTATTTATTTGCAATACAATAATAACCTAAAATAGAACTATGTCCCATAAAATTATATAGAATAATTTGACTAGATAAAATATTGTTACGGGTGTCCCTGAGTCCGATATAATAAATTTTATTTCGTTTAAAAAAAGCTGAATTTTGGACAGATCTATGGATGGATTACTACTTAACTATAAAACGTCTGGATTTATTATGTAAACAGAATCTTCTGGATTAGCATATTTAACCATTTTTCTTTCCCCGGAAAATTTGGTATCCCAGTTAGTTATGTTTTTATGTAACTCAATGAAATTAAGATTAACCGTGAGTTTCTGAGACTGAGACTCTTTCTGTATAAAACGTATTTTTAATTTTAGCAAAACAGAGATAATAATACGTTTTTAAATAGAGATTTTGGACTCAGAAACCCACGGTTAGTAATTTTTTTAAGTACCTAATAAAATCCAATCCAGTCACAAAGTGGGCTAGCGAATATGCGGTAACTGCATAATTCACAACAGGCTGTTATGTACTGAACTCGCCGCATTGCAGCTTACACTGCCGCACACTTTAAACCCGGTACATTCCTTAAATTGGAATAATTCAAATCTGAAAAATTAAATCACGTTCAGTTAAATTGAAATAAATAAAATTAAAATAACTTTAAATTTTATAAATCGACAAAAATCTATATATATAAAAGAAAGTCGTGTTAGTTACACTATTTATAACTAAAGAACGGCTGAATCGATTTGACTGAAAATTGGTGGGCAGGTAGCTTAGAACCAGGAAAAGGACATAGGATAATTTTTACCCCGTTTTCTATTTTTTAGTCCGCGCGGACGGAGTCGCGGGTAAAAGCTATTAATTATAAAACTATGGTTTTTTTATGAAAATAGAATTAAAAACGTTTGATAAATCTGTCCTGTTTGATATCCTGAGGTCACAAACTTATATTTTAGAATATCTTTGCCTCAGTATTTTCAAAAAGAAGAAAACAAATGTTTGATTACATGTATTTCAACAGTGGAAATCCACACTAATACAATTTATCCGTATCACAATGCACTTGTATTGTACTAACTTAAAATCTTAATACATACGAAAGATAAAGCAAGCAGTTTATTGTAGCAAAAATAATGGCAACATTTAATAAATCTTTTCTCCGTCAACTTCACGTACACTAGCAACGTTACAGTTGACAAATCAGCTTCTCTGCCTCACTAAAGCGATATCATTTCTCAGACACGAGATTTTCTAGACTAGAGCTTACTATACGAATTCTTTAACTTATTTACCAAAGAGGAAAATACAAAAATCCAGCTTTAAAATGGACCAATTAGTTTAAAGGGTTTGTTGTAGTTCGCTGAATATTTTAAACATGACGAAATTCTTTATTTACATTTCAGTAGAGTTTTACGAAATATGTATTCTTTAGAACAATAGAAACGAGAGTTTCAATGTTTGTAAATCTCAAACTAAGGCCTTTCCATAAATTGAGAGTGAATGTAAATTGTCTATTTCAAATATCTTCTTCTTATAGTGCCATCTTCTTTCGAAGGTTGGCGATCATTAAGGAAATTTGTACCCTTGAGACCACGGCTCTGAAAAGCGAACTGGTACTCTATCCAAACCACTGGCGTAGGTTCTTAAGCCAGGATGTTCGTCTTCGACCTACACTTCGCTTTCCTGTGATCTTTCCTTGTACGAAATGCTGCAGCATTTCAAATACACTAAAATATACTAATACAATTAATTAGTTAAGATTTTTAATTTGATGTTATTTACAAAATATTCGATACATAGCAACGACTATTACATAAAATATTTTTGTCGAACGAATGTCTTATTATGTCTTATATTAACCAAGAGAGTGACGTACATTATTTATTATCAAGAACTTATTATTGTATAAAAGTAACTTTAAAAGAAAGTTGTTTATTTTAGGAAAAATTATACGAAATTCCAAAATATATAAATACTAAGGAAAGCAGCTCAAATTCTGAACTAAAACTAGGATTTGTTGAAGCAGTAAATGTATAATTCTAGTCGTAATGTAGTGTGTCGGCCGCAATGCAGTTCTGCGCGTGTACTCACATGGATGTTAAAATTCGAAAATATATCACAATATATTATATGTGGAAATACTAGAGACAATTTATATACAATACAAAAGTTACGACAGTGGAATTCTACGATTAAGCTTATGAATTTCAATATTGTAGTTAATATAAACAAATGTGGATTATTTTATTTCACAGATTTTTTTATTAGGCCAGTGTAGTTTTTAATTAAAAGAACTTAATTAAGAAGTAGCCTTTGTGTTCTTCCAGTTACTTACAGTTTTTTTTTTTTCGAGGACAGACCATTCCACAACGCGGCCGTGCGCGGCAAGAAATTTCGCGAGAACCGCACTGTTGTGGAATGCCAGCCATCCAGATGGTATGGATGGTACCTGGCGGTCTGTCGGGTCGTCCGATGACGAAACTCGGCGGCAGGAATCGTTCCAAACAGTTCTTCGGAACACTCCCCGTGGTATAAACGATAAAAAATGCAGAGGGAACTAACGTCCCTCCGCAAGGCCAGAGTATCAAGCCGATCGGTAAGAGCTCGGTCGTTGACGATTCGAGTCGCTCTCCGTTGTATGCGGTCAAATGGAAGAAGCTGGTATTGGGGTGCTCCCGCCCAGAGGTGCGAGCAGTATTCCATGTGGGGCCGAACTTGCGCCTTGTACAGTTGTAGGCGGTGGCCCGGCTGGAAATACTGCTTCGCCCTACTGAGCACACCCAGCTTTTTGGAGGCCAGCTTGGCCTTGTCTTCCAAGTGACCGCGAAACTGAACGTCACTCGATATGTCAACGCCGAGAATACCGATACTGGCTGAGGCAACCAGGGGAGTGCCCTCAAAACGAAGATCTACGACAAAGGGTTGTTTTTTAGCGGTAATGGCGCATACTTGTGTCTTTTTGGGATTGAATTCAACGAGATTTCGTCGACCCCAATCCGAAACTTCACCCAGTAGGGTCTCCAGTTCAGACACAAGTTTGGTCCGGTTCTCATCGGCAGTAGCCCGAGAAACATTGGCACGGGAAGTTTGTTGTTTTACAACAAATTTCTTCAAGATACATTGAGACATTCAGGAGATATCTTCAAACATCCATCCATCCATCTAATCTAAGCATTCGTATCTATTATATTAGTATGATTTTAAAGTTCTTTCATTATGACTACTAAGAAGCTTTCCATTTCTCAATGATCATGTTGATTGGAGTATTTTGTTTTGATTAATAGTCATTCTAAATTTCTAAACACAGTTTAACAAGTTTTAATTTTAAAGGGGAATATTTATAAACTCGCTACGCATTCTTTACTAATTTAGCAAAACAATTTCGATTCGGCGCAGTACGAGGCATCGAGTTGACTTTTTCCGCCAGTCGTGGCGCCACAGTCGCCGCGTCCTCCGGGGCGGAGCTGTCAAAAATATACTAAAATCTCATAAGATCGATATGAAAACATTCAAATTAATCTTATAATTCTGATATCTAGTTATATTGAGTGATAAAATGTGTTAAGTTATAAATTAAACAAAGATATTGAGGTTAAAAGTGGTTCATAACCTTAAAACGTGAAATTTTATTGTACGTAATGATTAAATTATTTGTTATCGTGTTATTTGCAACATGTGGTGTTATTTACGCGAATCCCGACGCAAAGAGACTGTACGATGACTTGTTGAGCAATTACAATAGACTTATTCGACCGGTGGACAAAAATAATAACACTGTGCTCGTTAAACTGGGACTGCGTCTTTCTCAACTAATTGACTTGGTATGTTATAATTTAATATTTAAAAAAAAATCACTTGATTAAAAAAATGTTTCGTCATTAGAAAGCTAGAAAGCAAGCAAAGGAGAAATATCCCCTTTCTGTACGTCCCCGACTCCCGATTCAGGTGGCCGCTTAGTTTTTTAATTGCTTTTTTTTTTTTAAATGTATCTAAGTCCTTTTACTAAAGTAATGTTGTGTGTTTTGCGTAAAAAAACATAGGTTTTCACTTTCAAAAGTCTTGTTGAAAAACATCTTGGCATCCCGCTCATACTCTTTTATGAAACAGAGATTTTCGCACAAGAGTTTCGGCTTTGGATACATTGGGTAAAGCTTACAGAGAAAAAGCATAAAACTGGAAACCTCTAATAACATATTATCTTCTCACTTGCATTCAATTATGATCATATATGAATAAATTTAAAATCACGCTTTACTTTTTCGCGTATCTATACTTGGCCGCTATTCTTTCGCCCCAATTGGTCATTAGTTTATGCAAATGCTACTCGGTCAGGTTCTTGTCTAGGGCACGCTGTGCGTTCATTGAAGGGCGCTTGAGTTTTTTTTAACGTCTCAATTGACCATCTCCAAACCTCTCACCATAACTAACTGATCAGAAAACAAATGACAGGCCATGTTTATGTTTTAAATCTGATTTGGCCTTTCATACTCAGAGTTGTTAATAGAAATTATAACTCACATATTCTAATAAAATTAATTAGTTGCCTAACAACAGATGCAGTACTAAAACAGACTTAGAGCTATTGTAAAATAAATAACTTTCACTAACAAAGTCAGTCGCAATAGACGGTGATTAAATTTAGTATTCACAGAACCCTCTGTGAATTTAAAACAAACCTCTTCACTAATTAAACTCTGTGTTTAACCTGCTAACGAGGTGACAAGCTCAAGGTACTGTTTTGATATTCAACTAAATTATAAACATTTTATGCTATATAACGTTCAACATATACATGATTTGATAGTACAATCTATATATATAAAAGAAAGTCGTGTTAGTTACACTATTTATAACTCAAGAAAGGCTGAATCGATTTGACTGAAAATTGGTGGGCAGGTAGCTTAGAACCAGGAAACGGACATAGGATAATTTTTACCCCGTTTTCTATTTTTTTTTTATTCCGCGCGGACGGAGTCGCGGGTAAAAGCTAGTATTAAATAAAATTCTTCATGCAATAGATTTTAGATAGATATATTATCAATAACTAAAAATACCTTGGGTATTTTTAGTTATTGATAATATGGTAGTTGAAATAACATACATACGCCCGAAAACAATTACCCTCTCAAATCAGTTGTATATTAAACAAACTTGTAACGACAAAATTAGTGACATAACACATTCACGTATGGTACAGAATTAGCAATCTTCTTTTAATTTAAAATATTGATTAAACTCAAAAATGAAATAGAGCTATAATTCTTTCGACACTTATACAAGGCAAGCCTCTTCGCGTCCTATACATTACCACAAGATTCCGTTGAAAGTTTCAGAGCGTCCGGATTCCGCGCGTTTCTCTGACAAGTCGCCGTCGGAATGTTAAACATGGGGTCTACAAAGGGGAGTAAAGCTGATAAAATATTTTTAGTTAACATAACGCCTTTTTATACAAATACTAGATAACTATCATTAAAGGTTTTTATTGCTCGATAGAGGATAATTTTTTAATCTATATGTTACTAGCTGTTGCCCGCGACTCTGTTCGCGCGGAATTAAAATAAAACTTAATTTGTAGCCTATGTGTTATTCCAGACTATGTTCTACATCTTTGCCAAATTTCAGCAAGATGTATTTAGCCGTTCTGGAGATACCTTCAAACTTACATCCATCAAAACATTCGCATTTATAATATTAGTAAGATGTAATGTGGATATACTTAGAATCCTAGATTCTTAGGTGGTTAGGTGAGTGCATAGCCATTGTAGGGCAGCCGCACCTACTCCACTAGCTGTCCGCTCCGGTTAGGGGATTTCTTTTGCGTTCAGAGGATTCAGGATGTTCAAAGACACTAAACAGCCCTGAGAAGGTGGCTAAATCCAAAACTGAAAAGGAGCTGGCTCAAAGAAACTAGCTAAGCGTTTAAGAGGTGACGGTTGTGTTCCGAACGGAGATCCCGTCGACTCTTACCTTGCAATGAGATGGCGCTATGCCATTGGCGACCACCGTGGGTTCGTGTTTACATTTTAAAATAAATAAAAACAAAAGAGTCTATTTGTATGTCTATTTCACTTGCCCAATAATTAGCGTTAATAGCATTAAGAAAAGGAATGTAAGTTAATCTTCTAGTTTACCTTGAAATAAATGTATTTTTTTCGAGCATAACATCTTAACTCGTATTTTATTCTCCTCTATTATACGACCTAATAAAAGCATTTTGATATTCTACGTACGTAACACTATTCACGATGCCTACACATTCATTTTGATGAGTTAGGAGAACCACTTGGCGTTCGGCCAAACAAAAATCGATTGTCCTGAGTAACTTTTATGTAGTAATGCCAGTGGAAATGGACTTTAATGTTTTAATATGTTTGTTTCAGAATTTGAAGGATCAAATCTTAACTACGAATGTGTGGTTGGAGCATGTAAGTATTTATATACATACAATTTCAAATGTAAATATTGATTGGCAAGTATAGCAACTGGTTTGAACAGTTTGTTCCATTCTACCTATATGAGTTGATTACGTTATTTGTTGGTCCAATTGCTTGAAAGACCCTCTACTTTAGTAATAAGATTAAAATTACTCTCGTTTCTAAAGGTTTCGTTTAAAGGTTACATAGAATGGCAAAAGAATTATACGATCTGAACATAAAAACACTTAATATTTTTAATAAAATTTGTAGGAATGGGAAGATCATAAATTCAAGTGGGACCCTAACGAATATGGTGGGGTCAAGGAACTCTACGTGCCATCTGAACATATCTGGCTACCTGATATTGTTCTGTACAATAAGTAAGTACTTTTATATACTCTTGTTCAAAATGTTTCACCGCTTTCTTTCTTTTGAATCTTAGAAATCTTAAAAACAAGATCAAGTATTGTGGTCAACGTAACTCTATTTTTTTTGTCAAAAGTAGTCCTTTAATGATAAGTTGTAAATGAGATTTATAAAATGAATTGATAAAAACCAAAAATAAAGCTACTGCGAACAAAGTATATTACATCATTAAAAGAAAAACATATGCAAAGAAATACATCACAAGAAAATGAACAGAAATAAATGACGAATGCACAATTTTACATAACTAGAATTTGAAGAAATTTTTCAAGAAAATAAATGAAGCTCAAGGTATTTCTTACTTCTATGGATTACTAGTAAATAAAAAAGTATATGTTCTTTAGCTTAAAGATTAAAGCTGAGTATGAAAAGAGTTTGCTAGGAAGTAGCGGGTGGGGTCGGCGTAAGAGTATAATGAATGAATACTTTAGTGGTTTGGCAACGGATATGACGTCGGAGAGCACAAAGTGATTGCAATAGTCCCAGCTATTTTATTATCCGCTATGAGATTTTTAATGTACTGCCTGTAGAATATATTACAAGCATATACGTCTGTAAAACTTGTATGTGATGAAAAAATATATAGACACCTAATAATACGTGATTTTGGAACGAAGTTACTTATCGCGCGTTGTGAAAGGGGGCTAGACGGAAAACATTCTTACGAAAAGTTGTCACGACACTTTTTGCTATAGTAAGTATGTTAACGACGAATGAGCGCTACTTCACCATGGCAACGACGTGACAATATATAACGAAAATTTATAGAAATAAAATGTACTTCTTGTGAAGACTTAAGTTTTTTATTCATAGAATAAACATTGGTTCCTTCACTGATTAATCGAAAGGAACTTCGTTCCATCCGGGTGTCCCTTGACACCTCTCAAGTTTTTTTTTAATGTAGGTAAAATCATTTGTTATTTTTAATAATGACATACAGTACTGTTATGAACATTAACAGTACTGTAAAAAAACGTAAAAAAAACATTCAAATAAGCAAATAATGACTTTTCATTACGATAATTAACTTCGAACACCATTGTCAAGAATTTACCATTAAATGAGTTATAAAAAACAGTGTAGTTTAACAAAAATTCTCTAACAAATTGTAACAATATTTTACTATAATTAATATATTATTAACTAGCTTTTACCCGCGACTCCGTCAGCGCGGAATAAAAAATAGAAAACGGGGTAAAAATTATCCTATGTCCGTTTCCTGATTCTAAGCTACCTGCCCACCAATTTTCAGTCAAATCGATTCAGCCGTTCTTGAGTTATAAATGGTGTAACTAACACGACTTTCTTTTATATATATAGATTTGAAAGTTTTTGATTTAAATATTCTCGTACTCACTACTTTTCATTCGTACCTCACTATAATATGGTCACATCGAACCGAGCACTATAGTTTTCAAACAAGTTGGCCTAAACAATGCAATTTAGTAGTTAATGTTCTTGCCAACGTTCTAAGACCAAGTTAGTTGGTGTACGCGGTATGCACCAATTACTTGCCTTTCATAAGAGCAATTTGAGAACGGATGTGGAATATGAACAGAATTATATTGGACAGTTTGAGAGAGTTTACCTTACTATGGTAATTTTAGTAACTAGCAATTCCATATACCACGAGAATAAATATTTATATTAATAGAAAATTTAAGTAAAGGATAGGCGACACAGAAAATTTCATCATATATCGTATTTTTTAAATATTATTTTTGAACCGTAATGATCCAAATGAATCTGTCTATTTATAGCACAATGCAAATTTGTTATTAGTTTTGGCTTTACAAATGCACCAAAGTAGATTTTTACATCGTAAAATGTTGGAATAACTATATAAGTTAACTAATTTATCTTCTACTAAAACGAATTAACTACGTCTATTAAACCAAAAGGTATTTTGATTGTATTTCAGAGGGAGAAACTGCAATAGAAATTATACTAATCTAATTTCTCAATTCCTCGTTTCTCTAGAGAACATCTAACGAAGAGCTTCAATTCCTTTGTTTGAAATAATTCAAATAGTAAAGACTTAAAGTAATTTGCTATTCCAAATGTATATATCTATCTATCTATATATATAAAAGAAAGTCGTGTTAGTTACACTATTTATAACTCAAGATCGGTAGAACTGATTTGACTGAAAATTGGTGGGCAGTTAGCTTAGAACCAGGAAAAGGACATAGGATAATTTTTACCCCGTTTTCTATTTTTTATTCCGCGCGGACGGAGTCGCGGGTAAAAGCTAGTATATTATAAAAGAAAGTCGTGTTAGTTACACTATTTATTACTCAAGATCGGTCGAACTGATTTAGCTGAAAATTGATGGGGAGGTAGCTTAGAACTAGGAGACGGACATAAGAACTTTTTTTATCTTGTGTGCATTTTTTTTATTCCACGCGGATGGAGTCGCGGGTATAAGCTAGTTTTTAATAGATTTTCGGTATTTTTTAAAGGAAAGGAAATAAGAGTGGTGACCATGTTTCTGTGCAGATATCCTTGTGTATCCGGTGTTAGAAACATTTTGCTTATCTACGTCACGCAGTATCGCTCCCGTTTGTAATCATTGGTGAATAATGATGCAAGCTTGTAAGCTGACGGGAAGGTTAATAAACATTGGCCCCTATTCTCATCTATTACAAGGGCATTTCTTTGTATAATTTAAATCCTGTTAGTTACAAGGTGCTTAGAAATTTTGTTGTACTTTATAACTTCTTATCTACTATAATTAATTTTAATAAAGAGAAAGATTAGTTTTGTATGTATTGAATAAACTCAAAAACTACTGGGCCGATTTAAAAATTCTTTCGCTGTTAGAAAGCTACATTATCACTGAGTAATCTTGGCTATATTTTATTACTAGATTTCTCTTTGGTTATATAGTAAAAGCTAGTTCTAAATGTCAGGAAATTTTAACAATACAGAAAAACATACAAATATTTTTGCAATATCGTATGCTGTTTTTGTTTTCAATGTTAGTAGGATAATGCCGGAGGTATATTGCATCTCCGCAGCACTTCGGCTTTGCTCCGGTTCTGTTATTTGAGGAAATAAGCCCTAGATAATCCTAACGTAACGATTTTGCAACACTATGTACTATATTGTTGCACTTTGAAAATAATAGCCTTCTTTATTTCTTCTAATGTATGCATGTTATTATAAAATAACGCTAATGTATTTAGTCTTTTTATGAATTTAAAAAAAACTGTCAAGAAAATATTGTCGCAAAATGTAAAAAAAAAAACTTGAGAGGTGTCAAGGGACACCCGGATGGAACGAAGTTCCTTTCAATTAATTAGTGAAGGAACCAATGTTTATTCTATGAATAAAAAACTTAAGTCTTCACAAGAAGTACATTTTATTTCTATGAATTTTCGTTATATATTGTCACGTCGTTGCCATGGTTACTATAGCAAAGTGTCGTGACAACTTTTCGTAAGAATTTTTTCCGTCTAGCCCCCTTTCACAACGCGCGATAAGGAACTTCGTTCCAAAAGTTGACTGAAAGACATTGTAACGTGCTAACGAGGTATCATAATTAAGTTTGACTTATGCCCACCGTGTCAGATAGCCTTGTCGCTCTAAACATGTATAAACTCCCTTTTTATACATCATATCAATCATATAAAATAACGCAAGGCCGGTGCAAAAGTTAACTGACAGAGTATATCGATAAGAAAGCGTTGAACTGCCACTAATACATCTTGTTGTGTCACGACCGTCAGGCGGCTATTAATCATAGCCAGGATACGAGACGCACGTGCCAATCTTATGCTGAGTAAAGACGGTCGACGACGCAAGTTATAAGAATCACGATATGTTACCAAGATCTAAAGCGTTTTGGAACGAAGTTCCTTATCGCGCGTTGTGAAAGGGGGCTAGACGGAAAAAATTCTTACGAAAAGTTGTCACGACACTTTTTGCTATAGTAACCATGGCAACGACGTGACAATATATAACGAAAATTCATAGGAACTTCGTTCCATCCGGGTGTCCCTTGACACCTCTCAAGTTTTTTTTTTATTTATTTGTTACTGGCTGTCGCACGGGACTTAATCCACGCAGTATTTAAAAAAAAGTCGCATATGTGTTCTTCCAAACTATGTTCTACATCTGTGCCAAATTTCATCAAGATCCGTTGAGAGTTAAGGAAGTACCTTGCAAACACACATCCATCCGTCCATCTATCTAAACTTTCGCATTTATAATATTAGTAAGATAAGATGTTATAAGTTGATAAATGAGAATGCGGTTAACTGATATCACTTGAATCGCGAAGTGATCACTTGACGTAGTTATCTACAAGTTTAAACGTTGCAGATACGTTGCTTAACTTTAATGGACAGATAAAGGGAAGAACAGAAAGAGCACTATTGCACAACCTTCCCGTCACCTGTGGAACCCCTTTACCCATCCTTTTATTGTGGGAAAAGCGCGAGGACATCAGTCGAAATGCATTCATTCGCTTTTTGGCTACAGATTTGTTTGTTTTTAATTTAACAAAGTTTATATCCAAGTATATATTGTATTACGTACATGTTGATAAATATGTACGCATTGACTACATATTGAAAACAAGTATTTGTTTCCTCGTAGTTAAAACTAAAGTTTAACCTGCTTGTTGAATTTTCCATACATGAGGATGTTATGGAAATTGCCAGAGTTGGAACAATAAAATTAGAATAATATTCTGATTGTTGTTATTGTTAATTTTTCCCTAAACTACGTTGCTTTGCTCGTTTGTTTCTTTCTTGCATAAAACTTTTAGCCGAAATCAAGATTTGGTCTAGAATAATTTTTACTTATCCAATCCTTGACATTCGGACATTCGTAGGCTTAATTTTGGTCTTCTTTACCTTCCAATCTTTTCTTATAAGGATAGGATGGGAAGGGGAAGTAGATTTGATGCAGGAGGGATCCTCCGTTGACTAAATATGTGCAACGCATCTGCAACTGAGGATGTCTATGGGCACTATTTCGGCGAATTCAAGTGACCGCTTGCTTGCTTACCACTTTATAATAAGTAATAAAAAAAAATTTCGTCTATTAATAAAGCAAATTCCAACAGCGCTGATGGAGAATACGTAGTTACAACGATGACTAAAGCAGTGCTGCACCATACTGGTAAAGTACTGTGGACTCCGCCGGCGATCTTCAAGTCTTCCTGCGAAATCGATGTACGATATTTTCCATTTGACCAACAAACATGCTTCCTGAAATTCGGTTCCTGGAGTTACGATGGAGATCAGGTGAGTTTTTACATTATCTTCTGTATATTATAATAAAAAGAAAATTAATCAACTTTCAATCTTAACAAAGGACTTGACATCTACGCAATTGTTAATTTATTATGGAATTTGCGGCTGATAAAAATTATAACATTGACATGGAAAATATGTTACATTCATGAATTTGACTACTTACGCGTATGAATAGTCTTAAGTGTTATGTATTTTTTAGATTGACTTAAAGCATATAAATCAGAAGAAAGGTGATATGGTGGAGGTTGGTATTGATTTACGTGAATATTATCCCTCTGTGGAGTGGGATATTCTTGGAGTTCCAGCTGAAAGACATGAACGATATTACCCTTGCTGTCAAGAACCATATCCAGGTATATAATTTCTTAAATAGTAATATGTTTATAGAAACACTAGCCGTCACCCGCCACTTTTCCAGGCAATGTTCTTCATCTTCGCGAAATTTTAGTGAGATGTATGTAGCCGTTCTGGTTATACCTTCTAACAAACATGCATCCATCTACCTAAATATTCGCATTTATAATGTTAAGTAAGATAATATCAAAATGTATTTAAAAATTGAACCCTGATCAAGTGTGAAATTCAAAATTCCAAGTACCATGAAAACGATTGTATAAACTTCAAGAAACTCGATATTTTATACATGAGAGTATCAAACAAGCAGTTCATCTAGTGTTAAGTGACCTTCAAAGTCCATCAATAAACAAAACTGAAACTGAGATTTTTAAATTCTATGTAAGAACAAAGGGAGTGATAGAACGTCGCTTAAAAAAATACTATCTAAACAAAGCAAATTAAAAACAAATAAATCAAGTAGACAGTTCAAGCGAATCAGTATTCACGCAGCGCGGCCCTTAAGTGTTCTCTGTAGCGTTAGCAAAACAAGCGTTTAACCTGTTCAAGTCGGCAGTAAAACGCAGTAATTTAGCATAGATAAGCGTCGTCGAGGCTGCGATGTAATTTACAGCCACCGAGGAGATTAGCACAAGCGCGGTATCCCGACACTCTAATGTATGGGGTATGCTCGGCTAAAAGAACGACCTCCAGAATGAAATTTATGGCCTTGCTGCTTTTATTTTTGATAAAAGAACGTGTTGAAACAAAGGATTAGGGAGCAGATTATAAGATTTGCATTTCCAGACGGAAGATTTTTATATTTTGTAACATTGTTATACTGAACAAAGATTAACAAATATGAATACTTGAATTTTGCTAAAGTAAAGTAATCATATTTATTATTCACAATATCTAAGACCATTTCATTGTTTCAGATATCTTCTTTAACATAACATTGAGGAGGAAAACATTATTCTATACTGTCAACCTTATCGTCCCCTGTGTGGGTATATCATATCTTTCGGTTCTCGTGTTCTACTTACCCGCGGATTCTGGGGAAAAGATAGCATTAAGCATTTCGATTTTACTATCGCAGACCATGTTCTTTTTACTGATATCAGAAATCATACCTTCCACGTCTCTAGCTCTACCGCTTTTAGGTAAATATTTATTATTCACAATGTTACTCGTTGGATTGTCAGTAGTTATAACGATAATAATACTGAACGTACACTATCGTAAGCCGAGTACACACAAAATGGCGCCGTGGGTTAGAAAATTCTTTATAACAAAACTACCGAAGTTACTTCTTATGCGAGTACCGAAAGATCTGCTGAGAGATCTGGCTGCTCAGAAAATAGCTGGTAGAAGTATGAAGAAGAATAAATTCAAGAACGCTTTGGCGGCGGTGGAACAGACGAACTCGAATGCATCCAGCCCGGACTCTTTACGTCATAATATGCCCGGCGGATGTAACGGCCTACATACTACTACTGCAACTAACAGGTATGCACAATTATGTGACAAACAGTCAAATAATCATAAGCTATTATTTAACGAAGGACTAGAAAAAATTTTCTTAAGATGAATGTGAGAGTTTTATACATAAAATTATGCAAAAGCAAGTAGTAGTACAAGTGACTAAAGGTCATCCTAAATGATCATCAAACATCAATAAAATTTGTAACTAAAGTGGTCTTAAGTTATGTCAATCTTTAATTATCTTTTTAAATGTTACTAAACTAGATTTAGTGGACTGGTCGGTGCTCTGGGAAGTTTGGGTGCGGGGTACAACGGTCTTCCGTCGGTGATGTCAGGCCTGGACGATTCTTTGAGCGATGTTGCCCCTCGCAAGAAGTACCCTTTCGAACTCGAGAAGGCCATTCACAACGTCATGTTCATACAGCACCACATGCAGCGGCAAGATGAATTTAATGCGGTGAGTTGAATAAAGAACTGTTAACACCAGAAATATCTCAAGACAGAAAGATATTTTTTTATTTAAGTCGTCAAAGAAGTCTATTAGCTATTTATTAATAGACGAAAAAAGTTATTATATGCCATAAATTAACCGAAGCATTTTTTTTATCCAGGAAGATCAAGATTGGGGTTTCGTAGCAATGGTATTGGACAGGCTGTTCCTTTGGATTTTCACCATCGCTTCGATTGTCGGCACATTCGCCATCCTCTGCGAGGCGCCCTCTCTCTACGATGACACTAAACCTATTGACATGGTCCTGTCATCTGTGGCCCAGCAACAATTTCTTCCAGTAGACAGCGGGGATTCTTAAGTCACGAATCATAAATTTACGATTCCGAGTTCATACAATGGAATCATAGAATCTTGTAATTCAAATCTTTTTATGATAGATATGAGATTTTATACTTTTTGAAATTCATAAATTTTGGTGATTGCCAAAGTATAGTTATTAGAAAAAAATGTGTTTTACGTTTGCAAATTATTTATTAGCAATCCAGTTAATTTCAATAACAAAACTTGTTCTGAACGACCATTTGTAATGCACTCGATAGGATACGAGAATTATTGTATTATTAATATAACTTTTCATAAACTTTGCTAGGAACTGCACTTTAAAAGCCAAAATGGGCTGTGAAATTAAGCTATTATTGTTATTAATTAAGATAGTATCTGTATGTGTTTCATTTCTTTAGATTTTAGTGTTCAGCCAAATAAGACAATTTAGAAATTATTAATGAAAACTTTTTATCTTTACATGTCTGTTAGTTGACAATAGATTTACAAAGTGTAGTCATATAATATAAGACGTTAACAATGTCCAAGTAAGTTCTGAATAAACTACTTGGAACTTATTTTTCACATAAAGTCGTCGATGGCGTTTCACAATCTCAAAGTAAGCTGTTAAACGCTTTTTTGACAGGAAACATTACGTCAGTCAATTTATTTGTTAGTTATTGTTAACACTGTCAAACCTACCATTAGAGTGTACTGAGGGTTATTGAAACGAACAAAAAAAGGTGGGTAAAACATATGGAACCAAATATGTTCGCGAAGTTGTATTTCGATGTAATTTCGTACTTAAGTGCTTATCGAGGAAAATACTTCATGTTATGTTTAATTTTTAATGGAAAACCCTCGTTAGACGTGTATCGTAACAAGAGAGTTCTCTAGTCGAAGAAAATGGCTGTGACAGAGACACTTAGCGTAAGATTTTTGTCGTTATGTCTACATTGTTAAATGTTAAGTAAAAACCCTTTTCCACTAGGCGACTAATCTCCCAAATTTGATCGCCTCTATGAAGATTTAGTAGTAGTGTGTAGACTAAGAAGATATGCGGCCAGTCGTCTTATTGGAAATGGGTTTTAAATGTTTTTTTGGATTAATAAAAGTTAGATATAGAATAGAAGCCAAATTGGGAAATTATTAAGTCTGATATTTACTGTGTTTAAATTTGCTCATTATAAATCATGTGCACCGTTGATATCTATAGTCCAAACCAGTTTTTAATTAGAATGCAGTATTTATGGAATATTGTCGAGATATTGACGGGCTTGTTATAGAAATAGGATTTTGACCTGTATTCCACATATTATTTTAATTAAGTTTTTGTACCTGTAACACAAACTATATTTTGTAGATGCAGTTATTGTGCAATTGTTTCCTTGAGTTATTATTTACACCATCTTATTGCCACATCCTAATAATTCAATTGGATATTAATATTATATAGTGTTTGAAACATCATAATGTTTAAAAGTTTCTTGGTCTTAATAAATGTACTAAAAATTTACTTCTATCATTTATTTATTGACTTTACCTATATACATTTAGACAACATGTAGGAAGTAATAATAAATAATCCACAGAGACTTCGACATGATATTTTTTTTATTTAAACCGTAAGCTACTAGCTGACAAATTAACAAATTTGACTGCAATGGAATTAAAAGCTTTCATTCCAAGCAAAACCTGAAATGTAACAGGCTGCGAACGATTTGGACGTTTGCCAATCGCTTGTACGACGTTACTGTGGCCGCAGTGTGTGCAAATCATGAATCTGTCTCCGACGAATGACACTACAAAAAGTGACGATGTCAGTCTTATACTGCATTATATTATTATCCTTCAGAGTATAAAATACTTTTCCATATTTCTCTATCAGCCGCCATATCTGAATTAATTTCCTGGATTACACTATAGATAAGAGTCATAAATGAACTGGTTACATCTGTAATTTATTTTATAATACCGGAATATTAAACCAATGTCAAGAAAAATAATAATATTATTAAGGACCATCGTAAATTGGTCCCTTTCTGTGAAAAAAAAAATTTCATTATAAGTGATAATAAATGAAAAATGATTGTCACAAGCCAACTGGGATTCAAGGGTATAACATTGTATAAGTAAAACTCTCGAAAGTATCTCTCGCTCTCTCTTTCTAAGGATGTCCTCAAACGTCCTTAAAAATACAGTCCAACGTACATTGAGGGACAAATAAAAAAATTACGTCTTTCAAATCCACAACTTTGAATTCTAGCCACGAACGTTTGAGATATTACAAATGGAGTCCTTAATCGTTGTTTGAACGAAGCGTCGTACCGCAAATTGTAAAAAGAAAATTTGATCCACTTTTCCCTCTTGCGGGTTTGAAAACTCAGATATTTTCAATGTTTAACTTGAGTACGATTCGTTTAAATTATCTAGACTGAGAAGATTTCAATTTTCTTTAGAAATTTTGGCGCTTATAAGTATATTACCAGTGGCGTCTTTTTTTATTACGCGCCTAATTATAGGCTATCTAACAACACTTTATTTCATTATCGAATTAGAGACTGGAAGCAATATGGCATTTTTATTTTGAAATACTACTTGTTTATTTCCTCTTACGAAGCAACGAAGAAGTACTTACATACTTTACAAAATATATAACGATTGTAACATTTCACGGCATGAAAAACAGTTTTTGAATACCAACCATAGCAAAATGCTGTAGGCAAACTATTTTAACATAATTCATTTGGTAGCGAAAGCGGAGCATAACGTCGGCAACATCAAAGAAGATAGCTTGAATACTTGTCGCTGTTTAAATATTCCTTGTTTACTGCGGACATTGTCTCAGACGTTGAACTAAATTCGAGCGACGACTAGAATGTGTTATGGGGCTCCGTTGTTGTCTGTAATTATATCAAAATAATGTTTCAATTTTGTAGCGTTAAATACGAGACAGGAAAAGATAAATTAACTAAAGACTACTGAAAGGATAAAGAAATGCCATTAACACTATAAAATGAAGATGTATGCTTTTATCTTACTAATATTTTAAATGCGAATGTGAATGCAAAACAGTTGAACGGACCACAGCTGTAGAACAAAGTCTATAAGAACACATAGGCTACTTACTAAGTCTTTATTTAATACCGCGCCGACGCAGTCGCGGATGACAGCTAGTCTACCAAATTTTGAGAAATTCTGCTAAAAAAATAGAGAGTTTGAATCAAAGTAAGACATTTAGAAGTTCAGAAAAAATCGTAGTACGCGAAACCACAAGACCATTTATTTGAGCCACTAGTGAAAACGAATTTTTACTATAACTTTCAAAAACATCAGGAATACATGAAGTTTTAATGAAGCCCAGGATCATAGATGCAATTAGATTGAGTGACGATATTGATTGGTAGGTGCCGTAGTGTGAACCAGTTTCAACAATTACAGCACAGACGTTGACGTACTGGAACATTAATTGGCGTACAATACACGTGATTGTAGCAGCTGAAAGCTAACTATATGCTCATAGTGGCCACTATGATGCATATGATAGTGAAATGAACTCAGTAAACAGATTTCGAAGGTTAGGGCCCAAATCTTGTAATAAATCTATAAATCTATTGCTTACCCAAGGTATTTTTAGTTATTGATAATATATCTATCGAAAATCTATTGCATGAAGAATTTTATTTAATATTGATAGAATTAGTTCTTCTGAACGCTAATTAAATGCTAGACGTTTTGACGTTAACAGTTTCTCTGAGTGACCAGGATATGTAAGACCCGGTTTAATTATGATTTTATTCCAACTGCCGTATTTAATTCGTTGTCATGTTACGGGTCTTATTATACTGGTTGTTTAGCGTTGTCGACTATTAACTATCTTCAAAAGTTTTATCTGAACTTTACAAGAAGTCAGCTTCGGGAAGTGACGTAAATAAAGTTCGACCAATGTTTGAACTAGATGTAGTGGAATTATTTATCTTGATACACAACCAGAACCAGCGAATACGAACACACGGACAATTTATGTTTATTTTTGTTGTTGTCAACTATTTCTTTATTAGTGTCTTTTTGAAATGAAAATATATATTTCGCGGACATAAAGTGTTTTGTAACGAAAAACAAATTAAAAATGTTGCCTGTCAAATTCAAGATTATTCCAGGTTTTATACGAAACGACTGGACCGATTTCGATGGGACTTTCACTGAAACGAGCTACCTATTCACTTTTTGATTTAGTCACTTAGACCATTTTTTTAAGTCGGCGATGACGAATTCGCGAGCGACAGCCAGTATTAAAAAACATTGTAAATTCTCTGTCCACACAACTCACGCATATAACCCAGAGAGGTAGGCAGAGATCACCAAATGGAGTTCCCATTAAGTGTGGCCAAACAATCCATTTCGGGAGACGGAACGTGACGGGTGGCGAGCCACGTCGCCGTCTTTTCCCCCCGGGAATTCACACATATGTGCGGGTTGCATCACGATGTTATCCTTCACCGTACGAACGTCGGATAAATGTACATATGTAAATCGAAAAACACATTGGTACATGGCAGGATTCGAACCCAGCACCTGCAAGTTGCAATTCAAGTGCTTAACCCCTTTTTTTTTTTATTATTATTATTTTTTTTTATAGTCAGGAAATGCATTTACGCACGCCTACGCCGGGCTGTGCAATGGCGTAGGGAGTGTGGGACTCGCCGGCCACAGAAGGTGACCGGAATACCCACTAAAACCTGACTGCCCTCTAACGCATTATGGCGGGCGCCACGGGAACGCTTTAGCTTTCTTCCGTGACCCCGCCTGCAAGTGCTTAACCCCTGAGCCATCGACGCTCTTCTTCTGAATTATCTGTAATTATGATGAAAAGCGTAATCGTGGATTTTAACTGCAGAAACATATTTTCAAAAGTATAAATTCTTTATACCTCTCACTCACTTTTAAGAAAACAATGCAAATTGTACAGCTGTGGAACTCACATGGTATATTTAGAACAAAATTTTTAGACTAAATTGTGTTCGTTTCGCTTCAAGAATCAGACGAGTTGGAGTCTTTTAATCGTCCTCTTGTGAGAAATATAATTGTGTCGTATCGAATGGTGATACACGACTCCCATCGGGGAGATTCAAGCAAGCGAATTGGATGTTGAAATCATTGGATATTTATTAGTCTGGGGACTCGAGTGTTCCGCTCCATCCAATTGTTTGTCTATGTTAACAAGTTTAACTGAGAAGACGCTTAATGAATTTAGTTTTTGAGATTCCGTTGTTTTATATATAAGTATAAAATGATTGTAGATATTCGATGGTTTATAAAAAGATCGGTTAGAATAGTTTAATGGAGGTTAACGGGGATCGAGATTAAGAAGAGAAATCTTCACTAAGGGATAGCTTAATTACAGGCTCACGAAGCTTTCTTCCTTGTATATATTATCATAATTTGTTACATTTAAAAGATGTATAATTTTTTTTGTCTGGGTTATTATACATATCTTATTGGTTTTAATAGATTGCATAAAAACAATAAAATTGAATTTAAATAAAATGTACTAATAAAATGCAATAAATAAATAGATATGTTACTAATATTATAAATGCGAATGTTTAGATGGATGGATGGATGTTTGTTTGAAGGTATCTCCGTAACCGCTAAACAGATCTTGATGAAATTTAGCACAGATGTAGAACATAGTCTTAAATAAAGCATTCTTTATGAGTTATTTTTTAATTCCGCACGGAAGGAGTCGCGGGCGACAGCTAGTCTAGACATAAATTGAAATTAATATGCCAAAGCTCAAATCTGATGTATTAACATCAGATTTATAAAAGTATCATACATACATGAAAACGGAATACCTCAAGATATTACAAGATCGGAATATTAAAAATACATACAAGAAATCATCTTAAAACGGTTACCGCAGGTCAACGGCTGAGTACATTTAATTGGCGCGAAGCCAAACATTGACGCGGTAATATTAGTTTCATACGAGGGTATCAAAGTGAGGAGAAATAGTATAATAATGCAGTTCTGCAATTGTTCTACTGTTCTGTGTCAAAACAGCACTGTTGTGTGTCATTGTCTACTGCTCTGCCTCACTGTATTACCTTCCTGTAAAACTGGCATAACAACAGAGGCTTTTTAACTGCAGTTGCTTAGAGCTATATCTTATTTGAATTCTAGTCATTAGTTAATCAAGAAACGGACTAGAAAATGTTGTAATGACTAACAAAATTATAAAAAAATATTAAAATTAATTATAACTAATGTTTTTCATTGTACGTTTTTTTTTAATTTCATAATCGGCTGTATGATTTAACTGTATTCATGTTACCGTCGGTTTCTGAGACTAGAATACCTGTTTTATCTCTGTTTTGTCAGAAATAATGACAGGGATGACGATATGTTTTGTACAGAGATATTGGTCTCAAAACCCACGCTTAGTGGGTATAGGAAACAAAAGAAAGAGTTGTCATAATAAAAGTTGGAAAGGAAGGCTTTTGAAGTGTGATTAAGGACATTTAATATTACTATAATGTCCTAAGTTCTCGTAGAACAGAATGTAAAATTGGATGTTCAAAATAAAACACAATTAATTATACGAAACAATTTAAATTAAAAAAAATTACATTGCATTTTCAAAAACGTACACAAGTTTATTTCACTAGCTTAGCTATACTATGTACTCGTTACATAACAGTTAATTATGAAGTAAATATTTCCTTATATAAATCTAAAACGTAAATAAACTTGAACGCTAAAGGATGTGGTTTCTTAATGTTTTAGATAAAAATAACTAGTCTTACATTACGTAAATGAATAATAATAACTACATAATAAAGCTAGTAAAATAACACTAACATGCGACTTCGTACAAGTGGAATTTAAAAAAATAGTATTATTTATTTCCTCTGTGAATTTAGATTTAGTTTTTTTTCTATTACGTGAAAGAAAAAAATTAAATCTATGACACGAAAACTGCACATTTTTCGGTATTAACTGGAACCTATATGTTATCCTAGACTGTTATGTATCTCTATTCAAATTTCACCCAGATCTATACAGCCGTTCTGAAGTTAATTAGTAAAAAATTTCATTAATTAGTTATTTAATTAATTAGTAATTTAAGTAATTTGGTTAATTAGTAAAATCTTTTTGATCAGTTGATTTTTTTTTATTCTAAAAAACATAAAAACCAGTTGTGTTATTTCCATATATAAAAATATGGAGAATCCAAAGAGCAGAACATTTAACATTAAAAAATCCCACACTTTATTCGATCTCAAGCACACCAACACTTAAGGTCCGTTCAGACAGACCGGGATGGAGAACAGGTCAGATTTTTGTCGCAAATAAAATTGAGCATTACATGATTAAAACAAAGTTTAATTTTACTTTGCACATCTTTTATCAACAAAAAATAAAGCGTAAAAAATAACGTGAAAAGAAAAATGATACCTTGTTTCTATAAGATAACGCTCAAATTTGTTTACGACAAAAATCTGCTCTTCCCCGGTCTGTGTGAACGGACTTTTACTGACTACGGAAAATACGTTCTGATTAAAATAATCATTACGCGCCGGTTTGTCCGTTTTAAAACATAACTGTATTTAACTGTGTATCTAGACTGCAGTGAAACTTGTATTAACATTTGTCATCCCTCTCATTCTCTCTGAGGAAACAGAGACTGCAATATGTGTCCATACGAGTGACACTGAAGTCGGTACCTAGAGTAAACCACTTCGTACACAAGGCCACGTGAATCTATGACTATAAATAAAGTCTCGGCGACGCGTACCTGTGTTTAATATGCAGACACAGGCATATGTCTTCTATGACACTACATTGCGTAAGTCTTAGCGACTAAAATTGCAGAGATTCGAAGATTTGGTTACGTAAGGCCTAATAGTTTTAGGGGGCTGTTGTTTATTTTGATTGAGTTTATTACGCAAATGCTGCGTAAAGTTAACATAAGAATGCAGTCTTTGATATCTTTGTTTATTTAAGTAGATAATTAAGTTTAAATTTTATACGATTATTATGAAGAATTGTGTATTACAAAAAAAAATCTATAAGAAAAATTTGCATGCGTTTACCAAAACTGCATTCAATAGTTTTTGATACATAATGTATACATATTCAAAAAACGCTTTCTTCCACAAAACATTTATTAAAACCGGTTGAATAGTTATAGAATACACTAACAGACAAAATCTTACTCTAATTATTATATTTACTAAATAAATACCCTTAAAACCGCTTAAAAACATTATATTGTGACATAGAAACATGTGTTTGACGTAATTTGCGCACTAAAAGGTATGCTATTAAAAAGCTTAGCATGGGTTCCACTGCGCTATAAGCCTTAAACAAGTTATACTTGTAAGAACGAATTCTTGCTAACATTAACAATGGATATTTAACAAGAATCACACGTATTTCTGTTCTCGCATCGCAAAATCAATTTAAAAATGTTTAATAACAGGATTTTTGTTCAGAAACTAGTATTAATTTATGGTATGTTATAATTCATATTATTTTAGTGTTAAATATAGAAAAAAAAAACAAAAAACTGTTTTCTTTTCTTTACATTTTGTATTTTTGATATAATTTCCGTTTTTATTTAGTTCAAAACTACTCAATCTAAGGTAGTAATTGTTGATAGCAAAATGTATATTTTTATATTTATTAAAATAAAAAACTGTTTATGTTGACAAGACTGGATTTTTATTAAATCAAGAACAATGAATAAAATGTCAAGAAGGAGGAAAAAAGAAAGAAAAATAATTATACAAAAAAGGTAGCGCGGTGCGCACAGGCCACTCAACCCCGGGGCCGACGTTGCCGCTACAGTAATATCAATTGAACTGCGATTAAAATAACTGATTAACATTAAACTGTTTTTTTTTCAGTTACTGTTTTCATTTTGAACTTAGCATCAGCAAAAAGGAACTTCAATCTAAATGAACACTATGTCAATGCAAGTCAAACCGTAAGTACTGAAATATATATGCAATACTTGAAAAGATTATTTAATTTAATTTGTTTTATAAAACATTTACAGCTTAATTTGGTTCATCTAACATCAGAGAATTTATTCACGGAACTAAATCAGATCGATCCAAATTTCGATCCGGACGCATGCGATCCGATCTCATCGACAATGCCGGACTTTTCTAAACCTGGCCGAAGAATAAGCGAGACAAGTACGTAGTTTTTAATATTATCAATGAATTTACGTATATGTACGTCCGACTAGATCCACCCCTAAATATCGTTAATGCTCGATTTTTCTTAAATCTTTTATTTGTTTAAAAACAAAAAAAAAACAATTTTTAAAATACCTAAGAAAGTATAAATAGATTGTGGGAAAGAGGCTATACGTAAGAGGATAGTGAATTCACATATGATGGTTGATAAAGAAGTGTGGACGAGTAATTTATACGAAGCCTTACCTCCGTACGAATAAAAGCAAGCTTATCTTTTTAAAACGCCTGAAGTATATTTTATAATTTTAACCGTTTTATACAAATACCTATGCAATACATTTTTTTAAATTACAGTAATCTGAAATATAAAAGCTGCCTATTTGTAGCTCTTATGTTTTTCTTATTTGTTTTTAATACAATTTATTTAATGTTTCAGAATGCCTTGAATACTTGTGGCGGATGAGGTATTACGATCATTCGCTTGTGAGAGTTATTAAATGTAAGTTTTTGAACTAAAAAAGTATTAATATTATTATAATAATTATAAATGATAGACGATCATAGGTTATATAAAACGAAACTTATAACATACAACGACTAAGAGATAAATAGACATAAATGTCAATCGTCTTTACTGAAATCATTTTTAAAAATATCTATAAAAATGGATATTTTTATACAAGTTACTGAATTATAGATGATACTTGTCTCTTAAAAATAAAAAAATAAATTCTACAGAATAGTAATGTTTTATCATCTCCAGGTGGCGCCACGTTTGATCCCAGTTTGACCGTTATATTTGGAGGGCAAGATGCAACTCCTGGACAATTTCCTCATATGGTATCAATTTTTATTCCGTACTGATCGATCCTAGCAGACCTTGTGAAGACAAATAATGGAATGCGACAGAACAAGCTAAACTAGAAAGCCACCATATATATAAAAACTAAACATTTATTCCAGGGGGCAATAGGATGGAAGTCAGTAAACGACACCTGGACCTTCAAATGTGGTGGTACACTGGTGACAGAAAAGTTCATGCTTTCTGCAGCTCATTGTTCTCGAGCGAAGAGGACTGAGACCAAAATCATAGATCCTGTGCCCAAAATAGTACGAGTGGGAGAAGTAAATATTGGCTTGCATGTAAGTAACGTAAATTAATTAAAAAACATGTTTTCTCTTAACTTAACGCATTTAATAAATGCATGCTTCTTATTAGATATTAAGTAAGTAAAGTTACCTACAAATATCTGATATGTACAGCTACTACTTAGATACGTTTTCCTCATAAACCCCAGGGTAAATGGGGAAGGTTTGTAATCCACCAGTACCTCAGTAGCCCATAACAAATGACTCTATGAAATCGGATTCGGTCAACGGCTGCCATCCTTCTATGACTACTGTAATATGCGATTTAGAAGACCATCTATAATTAAATGTGAATCGTTCTTTCTCAGATGTTCATGTTTGATTTTTAATTACCGCAGAGTAAAGATGAACAGCCACCTCAAGATTCACCCATCAAGAGATTCATTGTACATCCATATTTTCGAGCTCCAAGAAAATACTATGATATTGCAGTAATAGAACTAGAGACACCTATAACGTTTACTTTGAAAAGCCATCCCGCGTGTGTTTGGGCGAATCCTTATCAAGAAGTATTTGGAAAAGCTGCACTGACTGGCTGGGGTATTACTGAAGCAGGTTTGTGTTTTATTCATAATTAGGTAAACGTATTACCTTATAAGCAACAGCTTCTGTGGATAAAGAGGGAATTGTCATCTTGTAGGCCATCTTCTGAGTTCGTTTTCTAGGTTTTTCTTTTAAGTAATATGTCATCATAATTAACTTGTCCTTTATCTGCTTAAAAATCGAAATGAATTATTTGTTTCGTTGATATTATAATGTGGTGCCTAGTTTCAAGAACCTCTGTGACAGACAACTTCAAGTAGTTGGTGTGCTAGAGAATGCTGTCAGTGTACCGTTTCTTTAAGATTTTGACATTTTTAGGTAGCGAAGAAGCGCATCCCATTTTACAATTTGCGGAGGTGGATGTGGTGCCGGTGCGTGAGTGTGACAAGTTGCTGCGGTCTAGTCGCAACAGAAACTGGCGCGGACTAGTCTACCATCAGATGTGTGCGGGACACTTAGCTGGTGGAGTTGATTCCTGTCAGGTAAAAAAATTAGAGATCTATATTCTAATCTAATAAGATCTAATGCTATGGACTGATCATGTTTAACTGAATGGTACTGAACTAAAACGCGTCTATCGGTTAAAATATCTAGGTCATTATGTGACTGCCGACCTTAAATAAAGTGGGTATAGAGAGGGAGCGTAGGGCGCTGGCAGTCCGATGTAGTGCACGTGCAGCCTTTAGGCCAACTATCCGCAGCGGGCTGTCAGCGCTTTACGGGTCCAATACAATAATGGATTCAGAATGCTGATGGGGCTGCCTCGTTTCTACAGTGCATCTGGTATGCTCGCTCAGGCAGGAGTTGATGGATGCCATGCCATCATTACAAAAAAGTCTGATTCGCTGCTCTGCAGACTCAGAGCTAACTCCAACTACATCCTGAGCACCGCTTCTCTCTTCTCATCTCCTCTCTTCTCTTCTGTATATTTTAGGTCGTCATAAAATGTTAGCAGGACTACAAAAGCTCGTTTCTTACGGTGATTAAACATTATCGCCATTGAACATCATCAATCTACAGCTGTTCTCCCTTTTAATTTCTACTTTTAACACTTGACAACAATTTTTCTTGTCACTTTAACTTTTCACAAAACATTTTCATTGTTACAGGGTGATTCCGGTGGTCCATTGCAAATGCAAATCAAAATGCCAGGATTTACAGATTGGAACATGCATTATGTTCTTGGAGTTACATCTTTTGGCTACGGTTGCGGACGTCCTAACACTCCGAGTGTCTATACCAGAGTTTCCAGTTTTCTGGATTGGATCGAAAGTATCGTTTGGGAAGAGGATTATTTGAGACTGAATAAAACAAATTAGTTTTAGAAGTTTCTAGAAAACAACATTCACCTTCCAGATACCAAAGAGTATGTACGAGTATATCATTGCCACAAATTCTAGCGTGACAGAGGTTGGCAACTGTACTATGTTTTTTTTTATTGTATTACAGAATCACGTAAGCGTCTGTCACTCCTATGATAAAAGAGCAATATTTGCAGAGTAACTCTAAACGGACAACGTTGTGACCATGAATAAAGCCAACATTAAGTTTAGAGCTAAAAATATATATGAAATTAAAAATTAATTAAATGTGATTTTTGTAACAAAATATGATTTTGCATTCAATATATTTCCTGTAATATATTTCAACGACTTTTAATTATCTACCTCATCTTCTTTATTTCTTGTTGAAACTGATTGTTAAATTTTACTCAACTTATGGAAATTTCCATATATTCTATGTTTTATATATTTTCTGTGGCGTCGGTGGCTCAGGGGTTAAGCACTTGACTTGCAATCTGTAGGTCCTGGGTTCGAATCCCGCCATGTGTTTTTCGATTTTCGATTTACATATGTAAATTTGTCCGACGTTCTTACGGTGAAGGAAAACATCGTGATGCAACCTGCACATATCTGAGAAGAAATTCAAAGATATGTGTGAAGTCAACCAACCCGCACTTGGCCAGCGTGGTTGACTATGGCCTAGTCACCCCTA
The DNA here is from genome assembly GCF_912999745.1 of Papilio machaon. Classification (NCBI taxonomy): domain Eukaryota; kingdom Metazoa; phylum Arthropoda; class Insecta; order Lepidoptera; family Papilionidae; genus Papilio; species Papilio machaon. The sequence continues at coordinate 5,994,579 of NC_060005.1, forward strand.
ACTTGAGGTAGGCTCCGAGCCCCTCGGTGGGGACGTATAGTGAGCTGATGATGATGATGATGATGATATATTTTCTAAGAGAACTGACTACGATACCACTGCCTCTCTACCGTGCCAGGTAAGCTTGTCGTACTATAGTCCACGAGACCTGGCCTCAAAGAATACGTATTAAAACAAATTGAATATTCGACCTTCACTGAGACCTGTCTGTATATTGACATTAGACTTAAGCACATTGCACACTACAAAAATACAAGACCGTTTTATGACAGTGTGTGTGAGCTCTCATAACTTAGTGTGTTTTATGTCCACCGGGACAGATAACTTTGTCGGTCTTTATTTGTATTAAATTACAATCTCATCTTACTAATATTATAAATGTGAATGTTTAGATGGATGGATGGATGGATAGATGTTTGTTTGAAGGTATCGGTAACGGCTGAACGGATCATGATGAAATTCGGCACAGGTGTAGAGCATTGTCTGGAAGAACACATAGGCTACTTACATGTTTCTTATTCCGCGCGGACGGAGTCGCGTGCGACTGCTAGTATAGTTATAAATACACAAATTACAACGGGTGAGCTACTTCTACAAGGGCATCTCAGATAACAACAGACATCTGACCCGATTGAACATAAAGTTTATAAAGTCAACAGCCGACAATAAACATAATAGTAATTTTTAAGTAAGTTTAAAACATTTAACTAAAGAGTTTAGAAAGAGCAGAACATAGTATAACCGACTGACAATAGAGAATGCTTTGCGGAAATATAAATGTTTTTGGGTCAGTGTGTTTGTATGTTTGTAAAATCTAAACAATTATAAGAAGTGAAATGTAAATCGATTAGTATTTTTCACGATAGTGTCAGGCGGCTTTATCAATTCTTTTTTTTTTCTTCCTTTCAATTTGTGTATGTAAAAATAATTTTCCCTCGAATTGTTTAATTTTTGATTTTTTTTTCTACCACTAGTAATTTTTTGACTCGGCCACCTGGTCAAAGTCGTGAGTCTAGTACTCTTGTTTATATTTATAAGTAAATTAAATAAAAAACTACTTAACTACGTCATATCATAATTGTTATTAGTTTTATTCGCATTTGTGATTTAGAGTTATTCTATGACGGTCGCGTTAATACTTCGAATAATAAAATGGCAAATCATTCAAACACATCTGTGTTAATTATAGTAAAGATTTATTTTGGTATGTATTTTTCTTAATATTTTGTTTTAAGGGAAAGATATTTCTTATGAATTTAATAGAGATTGTGTTATTTGTTGGTATACTGATAATTTCGTTACTCTGGTAAATTTTGTGTTCGGTAAATCTTGTTCAAGAAATATCATTATTGTTCGTAATCTTTCTAATATTATAAATGCGAATGTTTAGATGAATGGATGTTTGTTTGAAGGTATCTAGAACCGCTGAACTAATCTCAATGATATTTGACATCAATATAGAACATAATCTGGAAGAACACATAGGTTAATTATTATTATTATATTCCGCGCGGACGGAGTGGCGGGCGACACCTAGTTTGAAATAAATACAATAATAAATGAATTGTTCTCCATTTTAAGACCTGTCCTACTTTAAGATTAAATAATTTAACAACAAAATTAGTAATAAACGTTAATCCTGTTATTTCCTTATAGTATGTTTATTTTCCTTTAACTAGTTAGTTGAAAATATTGTTTTAGTATTTAATGTAATTTTATGTTCATTTCCTTCCATAGTTATATGACTTCATCAAAAACTCATTATTTTAACTGTATCGTTAATCATTTGCTACATTGTATGTACTTTAGATCTATATACTAAGGAAATAGACTACAGATAAATCCATAATAATACAAAAAGATTTTTTTTTGCAAAAATTACATTTTTTAAACGTTTGGTCGACATAACCATTTTTACATTAGTGACTATTCGTTTAATATTTCGAAATAAATAAGGGCCTAGCACGAAAATTTGCTAGAAAGTATTCGTAACGTTATCGACAAAAGTTGTATTAGATTTGTACAGCGCATCCTATTGGACGTAATGCATAACGACAAATCTCATGCCAATTTAACTTTATCGTAAATATTCGTGATATACCCTCAATGTGTTTTTGTAAAAGAATGACAGGGTTACTAATATAGTAATACTAGCTGTCGCCCGCGACTCCGTCCGCGCGCAGTTAAAAAAAATGGGGGGGGGCTATGAAAAATAGATGTTGGCCGATTCTCAGACCTACTGAATATGCTCACAAAATTTCATGAGAAACGGTCAAGCCGTTTCGGAGGAATACGGTGACGAAAACTGTGACACGAGAATTTTATATATTAGATAGTGAAGTTTCGCTATGAGTAACGCTTTTGTACATAACTTGTGGTTAATAAAAAAACAATACTAACTTATTAATACATTAAATAAAATTTCAGCATTAATTATTTTCTCTAACCTATTACAAGTGATGTCATATAATTCTTTTAGACCGTACAAGAGACGACATGGTAATGAAACTGTGAGTAACAAAATTATATTTATGCGTACAGCTTATTCCAAATTAAAACCTAAGCTTTGTAAACAAACGTAGCAAGATCGGTCTTTAATTTTGTGCTTTTTTAGGCCACAAGATGACTAATGAGCGAGCGGTCAATAGAGGGTCTATCACTAATATTCTTGGAGAAATTTTCGTAACATCATCGACAAAATTGGTATTAAAATTTTTGCAGCACTCCTACCGGTTATAAAACACCAAACAAGTAAAAAAAACTTGACATATTTTGCCGATGACGTTACGACAGGCAACAACCATGCATCGCAAATATTCGTGCTAGGCCCTCTGATACTGCTAACATTCATTTACAAGTTTAGGTCCCGATTTGGAATTTAGATATGTTATATTTATATGCATTTAAATAATTCTATTGGCAATTTTTTTTAAGTTGACTCCAATCGATATCCGTACCCGTAATTTGTTCAAAATAATAGACGATCTACCGCAAAATTATCTTTTCCATACAACATCATGCGCTGTGATGGAACAAGAATTGCCAGATTTCAGAGCACCAAATCGACGTATTAGTGAAGTTAGTAAGTAATAGATTTTAAAACAGGCAACATTTTAATTAATATAAAATGTTTAAATTAATCAATAAAAAAATTCTTATAAACTGATCTATCCCGGTGGGCATAAGTGAAGTCTTGTCATGTCTTGTCTTTTGTGTTATATACATATATCGTGACAGAATTAAACGACAAACAGCGTCTCTGTCATCATGCCAGATAAATTAGTTGGACTATACAAATCGAATGATCTCAAAATTACCCACCTCTCACAGATTAACAAGATTACACATTTAAAAAGAAACAAGTTAACTATATTGTGAGTTTACATGTTTGTAGTTAGTAATGTTTTACTGACATTTAATTCCAGAATGTCTTGAACATTTATGGAGAATGCGATTTTACGATCAACTGCTTTTAAAAAAAGTAAGATGTAAGTAATTTGTTCCTAAATAAAATCAGTATCAAAATAGTAAGTATAAAAAATACTTTAACCCTTTCTTATGATTTAAGGTAAATCTGGTGTGGAAAATGCATATGTCAGTTTCGCAATTTACAGGGGTAAAGAAGTGTCAACTGGAAAATTTGCTCATACAGTAAGTTAAATTAAATAATAAAATAAAAAACTAAACTAGGATGACGCAGTGGCCCGAAGTGGGCGTTGGCCTCCGAAAAGAAAAATAATCTCCACTTTCTCCGATCCCGCACCGTCTCGACCCAGTGGACCTGTAACTCCCGAAATTTTTTATGCAACTCGTCCATCCGTCGATACCAAAATAAAAAATACACACACATTTCTTTCTTATATTTATTTGCTTAAACATTTTAATGCAATAAAGGTCAGCAAGTACATTCCGAATTCATACATTTAACAATAGTTAACATTGGTGATATAAGTGTTAAGGCTACGTATTTTCCATTGAAAAACTCATTAGTAAACAAGATATTCAAATCATCATTTCTGAAATATCTAGTTTAGAACATCCAAAAACTAGTTTCGATCTTTTACCTTCGTAATATCCGTAAAACCTGCATACCTCACGGGTGTGATTTCTTATTTAATTCAGGGAGCTATCGGCTGGCAGTCAGTCGGGCCGGTCTGGATATTTTTGTGTGGTGCTGTGATGATAAGTGACAAGTTCTTCTTGACCGCCGCGCACTGCTCGACTGCACACCACAATAGAGTTATCAATCCATCGCCTAAAATAATAAGACTCGGAGACAAATATATTTTGGACTCGGTAAATAATTATTTAGTATCTTATTTCATTTACAATTATAAATTAATTAAAATCAGCTACTATCAAATAAGTCACACAGTCTTTGGGGATCCCTGACTGGTCTGAAACTAATCATTATCGACAATAGGTAACCTATACGATGTGGTAGGCATTTTAAGTAGTTAGTATTTTAAATTTGATACAGGATGATTACGAGAAAAGACCAACAGATGTTTTTATAAAGAGCATTATAGTACCTGACAATTACCGTCCACCATCAAAAAATTATGACATAGCACTAATTGAGGTAGAAGATATAATTCCATTTAAAGCTTTTACTAATCCGTCTTGTATTTGGCCATATGAAGGGGACGTATTATTTGGAAAAGGCTATGAATCTGGATGGGGTGTCGTGGAATCAGGTATAAATTTTATTATTTGTTAAGAATTCATACATGCTTAATGCAAACTGAGATAAAAACTATATGAAAATTTTTTAAACTACAATATAAATGTACAACAACAACAATCTATATATAGTAGGATTGCTGAAATATTATAATTGTTTTTATTTTCTTGTCACTGTTCGTGTGCACCCTACCGATTTGGTTTACTTAGCTTAATGTCTACCCAAAGGTTGTCTGGCAGAGATCGCTGCGTAGCGATAAGACCGCCTTTTGTGAAAATCCTAATGTACTTTCTTTTTTTGTAACTCCATGATAGTGCACAATAAAGTATATTTGTATTTGTATAAATGGCAAAAAAGGATTTTTAAATTCTGTTTCTCAGATTCGGATCATCAACCAGAATATCAGATAGACGACGTCGAAGTAATAAATACGAATGTGTGCAGTGAAAAATTAAAGGAAATATTACACGTTGATTCAATACAACTACCTCATCAAATCTGTGCAAATTATTTTAACGCCAACGATACGTGTAAGGTTGGTAGTATTTGTATAGTACATTGAAGAAAATAATATTTGTAACTTTTACCATTATGTCTTTTTTTTAAAAAGCACTTTATGAATCCTATAATAAATCTTATTAATATAATAAACTAGCTTTTACCCGCGACTCCGTCTGCGCGGAATAAAAAATAGAAAACGGGGTAAAAATTATCCTATGTCCTTTTTCTGGTTCTAAGCTACCTGCCCACCAATTTTCAGTCAAATCGATTCAGCCGTTCTTGAGTTATAAATGGTGTAACTAACACGACTTTCTTTTATATATATAGATGTGAATGTTTGGATAGATGGACGGATGTTTGTTGAAGATATGTCGTGGAACGGCTCAATGGATCTCGTAGAAATTTGGCATAGATATAGATCACAGTTTGGAACAACATATAAGCGACGGAGTGACAAGCGCGGATGACAGCTAGTATTATATAAGTTACTAGCTGTCGCCCGCGACTCCGTCCGCGCGCAGTTAAAAAAAAAAAAATAGATGTTGGCCGATTCTCAGACCTACTGAATATGATCACAAAATTTCATGAGAATCGGTCAAGCCGTTTCGGAGGAGTACGGGAACGAAAACTGTGACACGAGAATTTTATATATTAGATTTTTTGTTGAAAATATTTATTTTGTTTTTTTCTAGGGTGACTCTGGAGGTCCTTTAATGATGCCCATTATTAATCCATATTATTCCGACTTTACAATTCACTATATAGTGGCCATACAGTCTGAGAACTTTGGTTGTGACTCCATTGACAACCCCAATATATATACAAAAGTTTCAAGCTTTGTCAATTGGATAGAAGATATAGTTTGGCCCGAAGACCATTACGTAAAGGAAATTTTATCAGAAAATGAATTCGCAAAAATATATGAAAGACTGTAGGTCTTGTTATATATAGGTATATACTGATTAGTGACTTTATTCTTTACTTGATTGATATGCAAAAGAAAATTAATTTTCTGTACGTCTTTTATTTCTGTTATAACCATTTTCCCGCTTATGACACACCATAGCTTATTACAATATGAAGACAAATAGAGTAAAGTATACGGAGAATATCAAGATTTTATTTAAAACAAAAGAAAAATAAAATTCTTTTCGTCAAAGAAGACAAGGTTTGAGCTTCTGATACCTTAAGAAGAATACTTAGATTTCTTCTATGTCTACGTCATTTATAAGGCATGAAACTAGAATGATACCTGGAATGGAATTGTAATTTAATTTTTCCACTCATAACTTGTACTATTATACTAATGAATACGTACAACAACTTCCAAATGATTACAAACACCAGCAACCACTTGCAATCCTTTTCGACCACCTCCACCACCTCTAAGGTAGCAAGCGAGCAAGCAGCCATATGAATACGCCTAAAAAGTGGAGTGACCGCTGCCCATAGATATCCGCAATTACAGATGCATTGCCTACCCTTAATCTACAGAGGAGGAGACGCACAGAAAGAGAGATATATCCTCTTGCTATGCATCCCCTCCTCCATCAAATCCACTTCCCCTTCCTATCCTTTCCTAATAGAAAAAGGTGGAAGAAGTTAGAGGAAAAAGGGAGGTGGACTAAAATTAGGGCTCCAGCACGCACACTCATCGGACGAAACGGAATTGATTCCATTTCACGCCTGTCTTCTGTGTGGTCGTGGTAATTCACCTGTCGACCCGGCCTATTCGTGTACCCCACAAATATTATTGTTGCGGGATCTATCACTGTTAAAAACAATAGACATTAAGTTAAAAAAAGAACCTTATGTTGACTTATTAAGTAAATGATGACATTCATTCGATCTTTGTACGGAACAATCCCGAGATTACTAGACGCATCTAATACAAATATCCAGATGTAACAAACTATTGGTACATTTTATCAAATAATAATATACTCACGGCAAATACAATTAATTCATAATATCCACCGTGCAACCTTTTTTCTTTATAATAACAAAACGTATTAAATTAAAATATTCGTTTATTTCGATATTTTGTACATATTTCAGAATGATTAGAATAAAATTCCAATATTCATTCAGGAAATAAAAGCCATTATATAATCTGTAATTAGGTATTTCATTTGTCAAAATCGATCCAACCTTTTAGGTACACGAAGCCGCAATAGACGTAAAACTAGGACTTTACCATAATCCAATTTTATCTGCAATGAATATGCATACATACAAAAATAATTACATACGCGCGGAAACATTACTCTTCTGTCAACCGGACAACGAAACTAAAAACTGGTTAAATAATACGCATCGTTATGTCGCACATTATAGTCTACTATTTCAAAAACTCATGATATATTACAATGATTGTTTTTTATAACAGGTTTAGCGCACCTGACATCACAAAACCGGCTCTTTCGATAAGTATCCATACCGTGGGATACATCTTGACAAGTTTGTAGCATTCAGTGCATAACTTTGAATAAATGTGTTATAGAATTTAGTGTATTTTAAAACAAAATGAAGTGTGACAAGGAATTGTTAACATTTTTGTGTAAGTTTAACATTCAAAGTTTTATACACCTGATATTTTTGCATTATAAGAAAAGTTAGGTTATAATATAATAGAATTTTATTTAACTAATTAATGTTAGTTTTTTTTTTTAGTTTCGCAAACAAAATATTTCATTTAAAGTGTTTCGAATTAAATTTAATGTGAACAAAACCTCCGTTAATTTACTAATATCACGTAAAATGTACTTTCTATTTCAGTAATCTCACCTATAGTTATAATAGTAGGAGGGATTCGGCCTCAAGATGATTTTAATGTATCGAAACCTATGTCAAGGTCAAAACGGGTAAGTTTCTAAAACTTCAAACAGAATAGCTCAAATTGGTAATAGTATTTCTACTAAGGGATTTCGGCGTAAAAAAATATCAATAGTATACTGTTTTTCCTCCATAACATTTAGTAGACTAGGCATAATTTTTGTCCACTTTTTTACTAGAATTTTATAAATACCTGTTAATTTTGTCCATCGGCTGCTGACAATAATCAATATTCAATATCGAATGTTCACTATTTTTAACCATAGAATAAACTTTTTTTTAATTCATGACCGTTTACTTTACCAAAATCAAAATCAAATTGTAATTTTAATGCACCATCATCATCAACCTGCCTACTATCATCCAAACATTTCTATCGGACGTCATATCTAAATTTACTCTCTTCATCACGATCTATCCATACCTTCAGCATTACTCTACCTTTATAGCCTTAATATAATACTTAAATTAATCAGAATGGAGCATCAGCAACAAAAAAAAATACTACCAATGATAAGAATAATCCTTGCATGTACGAAGAACTTGAAAAACCTGTTTTTGAAATACCCGGCCGGAGAATTAGCGATGCGAGTGAGTATATGTCTATGAACTTGTACATTGTACGTAATATTTTTGATTAATTATTCCAAATCTTTTCTTTCATACCTTTTTTCCTGACTTTTTACCTTTTTTGTAATGTTGCCATTTCTCTCGCTATTATTTAAGATACAACTTCACTTTTTTCTTTTCTTTTTTTTTCTAAATGAAATAAATTATAATAATCTGAATACAAAATATTTAAATAGTTACATTTTCTTTACAGAATGCTATGAATATCTTTGGGAAATAGAAAAGAGGCGATATGACAACAAGCATTTGCGCGAATGTGAGTAATTTTTTTCGTTAAATTTATTAATTGTTAGAATATTTGAACATAATTAATAAACGAATACGTTTATGATATAAAACTATTTGAAATAAAAGTCGGAGTTTGGAAAATATGAATATGAAAGAAGATAATCTTCTTTCAATTTATATATTAATATATCTATTTCAAGAACAATTAGTCATATCTTTCAATGTTTTAAACGTTTAATAGGGACTAAAATTTATTGCTAATGCAAGATATTTTTTTTTTATTAATCACCGCGTTCAAAAGATAAACCGCGATATTTTAGAGTTAAAATATTTATTTTTATTGGCAGGTTCATTATACCAATACGAACATAGTCCAGTCAAGCCACATTTTGCGATAGGTGGTAGAATAACGAAGCCAGGTGAATTCCCCCACATGGTAAGAAATAAAGTTTATTTATCAAAGTATAGTTATTACAAAATCTAAAATACAATTTAAGAAAGAATCTTTTTTTGTGAAGTTAAAACATATAACAACCAAAACATGCATAATATATATTTTTTTATCCTATATGAAAACTAGTCATTTCTCTTCTTGGAATATAATAATTGTACTAGGCGCCCATAAACAATTGGGAGTAAACTCGTTCGTATCTAAAATGCCTTTGTTCCAGGGTGCCGTGGGGTGGAGATCATCAACTGGTACATGGATATTCAAATGCGGCAGCTCCTTGATAAGTTCTAAGTTTATGCTCACAGCGGCACATTGTTCTAAAATATCACCGAGAGATACTTCCGTAGCAAGGCAAGTACCGGAAATCGTGAGATTGGGTGATAAGAATATTATTGATAAGGTGAGTTGCTTTCTGATTTAAAAAAAACTTATAATTTTTAGCGGCTAGTGGAATAAGCATCTAAGTTATCGTAATCATTTGGGTCATGCGAAGTCGAGTAAGATAACACAAACCCTGACGTTGGCTATTATAGCTAATTAACCTTACTTCTACTTATAATATAAATGCAACATTTTGGATAGATACACAGATTTTTGTCAAAACATAATTTCAAAACAAATTAACGACAGATATGGAAGAAGAAATTGCGGTTTAGTATAAAGAATTAGGCCCTTCATACACTAGGCAACATAATTCTTCGAAACTCGACGATTTTAGTCGTAAAGCGACTCACGCAATGCAATTTAATTTAGCTTCGTACAAAGGAAAGCGTTGTTAATATTTTGTTCTTTCACCGCCAAAGTCAACCGCTCGCAATCTGCAACGCGATACTCGCGACGCAAGGTAACAGTATTACTTTCGAAGATTTACTTTGCCTTGTGTATGAAGGGGCTAAGTTTACCTTTTATCCCGTAAAAAGTTTTGCAACATCTAAACAATAAATTCAATACTCAGTTTACTTTTTTCATTTTGACGCAGTCGAAGTCATAGACATCTTAAAATATAATCTTTACTAGGTATGATAGATCTTGATGTTTCATTTTCAGTTTTCTAATGGATTGAATCCAGTTAATGCGATAATTAAAAAAATCATAAATCATCCGCTGTATAACCCACCGAAAAAATATAACGACATCGCAATTATAGAATTGCAAACAGATGTGCGTTTTAGTAAATACGTTCAGCCGGCGTGTCTATGGCCAAGGTACGACACCAGTCCGCTGGGAACGAAGGCGACCTTGACTGGATGGGGTGTCATTGAAACAGGTAAACTAATAATTCCTACATGCATAGGTGAAGCAACAAATCAAGAACTAGAAACTTTCATAAAATTGAAAAATACACAAGTTTGTAAAATTGAAAAAAAAAAACAAAGAAAATTTGGGACTGAATAAAACATTCGGATTCTTTGTTATGGTAAAAAGATGCTTTGTTTTAATGGTGTGCGTGGTGTGATCCTTTGAAAGCTTAAATATATGCGTTTTGTCTTTTTATTAATGCTATCTTTGATATCTCTTTTTACTTTCCTACCACTTAAGAATTGGTCACGCAATTTAACATCAGACCGACGGTTTCAACTTTTGCATTTTTTTTAAGGCTTTTCTATATATTGCAGCAAGACTTCTAACATCTCCTGAACTGCAGGCTGCAGAAGTAGACATATTAAGTTCGGAGGTCTGTGACAGTTTATTGAAGCCATCTTGTACCCGACTTTGGTGCGGTATGAATGAAACTCAACTTTGCGCCGGAAAATTAGCAGGTGGCGTTGATGCTTGTCAGGTATATAACTATTAACTAAACGTAATATTTCCAAATTCTTGAAAATTTTAATTTTTCAGTCTAGATTCCTATCTAGTCCTCCTCCTTCCTTTCAGTCCTCTTCTCTTCCTTATTTTCTTATTAAGAAAAGATGGGAAAGGAAAATTACCTCCTTCTGTATAACTTCTCTATCTATTAATAATAATGGTAGCTGTAGGTAACGTATCTGCTACCTTTTGACTTGTTTCTGATGTCCATGGCCAGCGGTGTCTTTGCTAATTTAACTAGTTTTCTACCTTATTTTCCACCATTTAAAAAAGAAACTCTTCCTTCTCGTTCTCTCTCTCTCGTTCTCTCTCTCTCCCTCTCTCTCTCTACCTCCCTCTCTCTCGTTCTCGTCAACTTTATGTTGTCATCAAAGCGATCGCGATTTTTAGTTTCAGGCTTAATTAATATTAAACTGAAAGCAAAACTGCCATTTGCAGGGAGATTCAGGAGGTCCGTTGCAAGTGAAAATAGACTTGCCATCGAACAGTGAAGGAGCCATGCACTACGTTATCGGTGTGACGTCATTTGGTATCGGCTGCGCGCGCGCAAATAAGCCCGGCGTCTACACCAGAGTTAGTAGTTTTATAGACTGGATCGAAGACGTCGTGTGGCGAGGAAAGAACTAATTCTGATATAAAAATCTCTACTACTAACTAAAGGAAATTGATGTATTTATTTTGTAAATAAAATAAAAATTTTCTTTGTTGCAAATAGTTTATTTTAAGTAACTAACCAAATTCCATAATTAGCATACAGTAAAATCGTGTTCTAATTATCGTGTCCTTGTTAGTTTAAAAAAAATTGTTACCATGCTGTGGACGCATAAGGAAAATCAAAAATACCACCGCAGCGTGACGTAAAAGCTGGTATTTATCAATAAAATATACGCTATATTTTCCTCAAGCATACGTTGTAATTCCGCCTGTTGTAAAATTGTGTTGTTTTGTTGTGTTATTAAGAAAATTCCATGTAGCCATATTATTTTATGGACAAAATTATTCTTGTTCATTTTTTTCCTTACAATGTCACAAGTTCTTATAATTACATACAATGCGTAACTAATAAAAAGTCTGAAATTCTTTAAACACCTCAAATATATAATAATAATGTATATTATTATTACGTGTTTTGCACTAATAAATCCTACTTATTACTTTGAACAATTGTTTAAATGAAAGAAATATAAAATAACTTACGTTTCTTTTGCAATTTGATCATTTTGTGTTTGAGGTGCGTGACGCTCGAAAATACCAGATTGATTGTGCATTGTTTTCCAATATCAAGCGACGTTAATACCTATGACTCGTGGATCTTCAGAATGACGAGCAATGTGTCATTCTGCTTTGCATGCCACGGCATTTGGTCATGTGGAATACTATCCGAAGAAGTGATGCAACGACGCAATTCTTAGGTTTCACTTAGTAAATATTATTTAAGTATGTTCTATGTTTAATTTTCAATAGCATTATTCTTTTCCCCAAACAATTTTTTCAATCCAATCAGTGAAAACGGACACTTTTGTGTAAACACCAAATGGCCTTTTAGTTCCACGTTCACATCCACGATTAAAAGATTTAATGCCAATCAAATAATGCATATTCCAATCCGTGTATTCTGGAATATTGAGCCGCGCCTCGAGCACTCCACTTGTATCCTGAAATTGCGAAAATCCAGCTATTAAAGCTCAAGAGTAGCTCGTAGAGGATTATCAAGCAGCTGTTAATAAATTTTTCTCACCTTGCAATTAGATTCTTTCTCCGCGTCTCGTTCCGCGCAAAGCTGATGGAATATTATGTTCCGATGCATCAATTTGTCACAGTTCTCTGAGCTCATTATGTTAACTTTAGCGAGTTGTAACACTGGATTACTTGCATTATGATCTATAAACAAAAAGTAACTTACTTATATAAAAAAATATCGATAAGCCCGTCTGACATTGCGAGGAAGAATACTAGTAGTATTACATTACAATAATTTAACATAATATAATATTTTACCTTTATTTCGGTCTTTATCGGAAATTTTGGATAAGAGAGTGAGCCTCGTGAAAACATCGAAACTGTCACTGATGAACTCCTTGGTTGCAACCGTTTTATCTATAGCAAAAAATAATATTAGCGATCTCAATTGAGATTATTTCCCATTTCTAGCATAATAAAATTAATATTTCTTACTTGATTCTATCGTATTCCAGCCAGTTAAGTCCACAGGAACCGTCAGGTCGTCAATGTTAGTCCAAAGACAAGCTGGATACATTTTACTTGACAGCGAAATTTCATTTTTAAACTCGACAAGAGCTATGTCGTAATATGGCTTCGCATGATTGTAGTAAGGATGTAATATAAATCTGTGTATTAAAACATCTTTGGGTGACTTTCCGATGCCTTCCTGAAAATAATTATAAATTTAACATATATTTGTAAATAATCTTAGTAAACGAAGTAATGTAAAACGACATTTGTTTCCACTGGACAAATGACTACGCAAAAAGCAAACTGACACACCACAAATGTACAAGTACAAGCATGATAGTTAATAAGTAAGAATAATGCATATAGACCAACAAAGTTATCTAACCTGGTGAGCTCACTCATAACTCACTAGGGCCCTCATCAATTTCCAAAAAGTGTCACAAGAGCCTTATCGTACTATAGCTGTCTTGATTTTTTTTTATCACTTTCTTACTTATATAGGTTTTACATAGTTTGTTAATGAACTAACGGCGACAGCAGCGCCACTCTTACCGGCCCAGATAAGCTTGTCGCACTATATAACTATTAAAATGTACATAACATATAACATATAACATATAAAATATAACATATAACATATAACATATAACATATAACATATAAAATATAACATATAACATATAACATATAACATATAACATATAACATATAACATATAACATATAACATATAACATATAACATATAACATATAACATATAACATATAACATATAACATATAACATATAACATATAACATATAACATATAACATATAACATATAACATATAACATATAACATATAACATATAACATATAACATATAACATATAACATATAACATATAACATATAACATAACATATAACATATAACATATAACATATAACATATAACATATAACATATAACATATAACATATAACATATAACATATAACATATAACATATAACATATAACATATAACATATAACATATAACATATAACATATAACATATAACATATAACATATAACATATAACATATAACATATAACATATAACATATAACATATAACATATAACATATAACATATAACATATAACATATAACATATAACATATAACATATAACATATAACATATAACATATAACATATAACATATAACATATAACATATAACATATAACATATAACATATAACATATAACATATAACATATAACATATAACATATAACATATAACATATAACATATAACATATAACATATAACATATAACATATAACATATAACATACAACATACAACATATAACATATAACATATACATATTAATATTACAAAGAGCATACGTCGTACCTCATCAGATATGTTGACATCTCCTAAGCGAACAACTTTGGGCGAGAGGTCAGTAACTCTTGGGTCGGGCGTCGGCAACTGCGAGCAGTGGGCAGCAGTCACCATGAACTTCTCACTAACTAGCGCTCCTTCACATATGAACAACCAAGTATTGTTCACTGTCTCCCAACCTATAGCACCCTGCCAGAGAATATACTATTGGTAAAGTCGGCAACAGCAATTATGTATGTATAACCAAGGACATTCAAGAATATAAGTATATCATCGTCATCATCATGTCAGCCACATGTCTTAAGTACATGTTATCTATATATCATCAGAAAAAAATTACAACATGGTTGAAAATTAATTAAAATTTACATTTAGAAGAACTCCATAAATTATAGTACCTAATTAATATATTAGCTACTGGATACAAAGTACTTATTTAAGGCGGTTAGTATTGAATTCAACATCATCATCTTCCTCATATTCGTATTCCTATATACAACTCTATCAACTATCATATTCACTCTATTCTAAAGCATATCCTTTTCCATACAACTGTACTTACTTACCTAAGTCTTTCTCTACCTTTGTAGCCATGTTCAATGTCATTTCTTTCTTGTGTACATGTAGTTATTAGCGTACATACCATGTGAGGAAATTCTCCAGCAATCCCATCCAGTCCACCGGCAACTGCTGTCACTATACTGTACACTTCTGTCGACTTGCTGTTATTTGTACCTTAAAAAAAATTAAAAATTCATTACGAATATAAAACTTGAATGTAACCCTGACGTATAGGCAGGATTAACGGATTTTCAGTTACCGCAATCGTGGCACACCTCTGTCGCTCCTTCTCCATATATCTATACATACATGTCCTAATAAATTACAGGCACAAAACCGAAGGCTAAAACACATTTTTTTGACTTTTATATCTCAGTGTAAATGAGATTTTCGACGACAAGATTAAGTGGAATTATACTTTTCGTTCACTTTACCGTGCGCCACCATTGAGACCCGCGCGACATGTTTCGACCCCACTTTCGTCCATTCATTTGTTTTGTGTGGTTTGAGGCAGAAACTTAAAAGGAATAATGACTATAGAGTCAGTCATTACCGCTGAGATTATGACGCCGTTTTGTGAATGCGCGCAACCAGCAGTGCCTCATAGTACCGAGCGGTAATGTGAACTTACGCTAAAGGAATAACTTACACTGTGCTGCACTTATCAATGCTTCATCGTAGTACCGTATGTTCCATAAATATTCTAAACATTCTGAAAATAAGAAATAAATATTTATAACATAATGTAGCTAAGAATATTGAAGTTGTCATTCAAATAATAATTACTTATTAGCTTCATGCAGTGAAGGAAAACATTGTAATGTAACCTACGCATACTTACGTTTCTTCTAAGAAATTCAAAGATATGTCCTGTCAAACAATGCATACTATTGGCGAGCGAGGCGAACGTGTTTGACAAAGCACCAATGTCTAATTGTCATTTATTAGTAGGCTAAAGTCCCTCAATAGTGATGTAAATGAACCGAACAAGAATTACTAGGTTACTTACTGACATCACTAAGGCGAAGACCAGGGCCTCGAAAGTCGGGCATAACTAGCTTCGGAGTCTCACACGGCTCGACCTCAAGATCTCTATTCTCAGGCCTACGATGAATTATTCTGAATAGATTCGCCGAACTTAAATCGATTGAGGTTAACTGTAATGATATTTCAAGGTGACAGTTTGGACAAATTTAAAAAATCTCAGTATTAGTAAGATTCGATCGTTCAATATAACCAGAAAACGCTCACAAAACAATAGAAGGAAAAGATCTAAGTGTACATACACATTAGCAATACTTACTAACTTTAGAAAGACAAAAGATATGATTGTTTGTTACTCTATAACTTCAGAACGGTTAAACAAATTTTTACGAAATTTGGAACACATAATGTTATAGTGTGAAATCGGATTTTTTTGATTCTACATTGAAAAAGCCGTGGGTGACATCTAGTAGTCAATGAAAAGTAATACTTACGTTATTCGTGTCATCATTATAATTCGACCTAATTCTTGATCGCTGTTTTGGAGTTAGATTGTTCGCATATTGAGCACATGTGAGTGCTGGGAACAAAAAATAAATGATCAATAGATAAACAGACTTTGATGTAAAAAAACAACATCTAAAATAACGTCATTTGTTAGCAATCATTTTTATACAAAAGAATCAACAGAATATATTATAGTCCGTTATTTATACAATAACTATTAAAACAAAATAAAATTATTTAAAACGAATCATATAACAACTCACAGAAACATACCCAGTACGGTTAATAAAAATGCCTGCGATATATAAAATTTTGTAAACATTTTAAATAAATATTATTTATTTATAAAGTAGTACATAAAGACATGCATCACTGTAGACGCCAAAATAATAAATGTTGATAAAATGACGCACCGACAAACCAGTTCCCCCGCTTGATATTTGACCATATTATATAGGTATTATCAACCATACTTTATAATATTAGTACTATCAACTAAAAATACGTTTTATTTAATTTCATTATGTCTAATTTTATAGCCCGACTGGAGTACGTTTTTTAATTAAGGAAAATGTATGCATTTTTTTATGGATAATATTACAAATGGAGGAGTACATCGGTACGGGTAGGACACAGAAGAGATGGATGGATTGTGTGGAAAGTGACATGATTAAGAAAGGAGTAATGACTGAAATGACGGAAGATATGGAGGACGAAAACTGGTGAGTCGAGCCTACAGGAGTTTGGTAAGGACTGGGAGATGACGATTTGTACGTATAAATGTTTTTATTTAAGTTGATATACGAGTCAACTCTAACCAAAAACTGCTATAGAAAATGCTAGTAAATATGGGATTTTATCCTATATGTTTAAGCAAACCATTTATATCTAATACGTTTTATATTGAAGGAGGAAAATTATTACATTGTTGTTTTTTTATTGAAATAAGAAGGCAAAAACAACACTAAAACCCTTTATCTTGTTATTCAGACGTTAATGATGTGTTTAAAGTCAGACGCTCGTTTCCGTTTTTTATAACGTCCCAAAACGCAACATATAATTGCCGATAAGTACTGGACTCTAGAAGTTTTACAGAATACATTGTATGTATGAACATGTATGTACCATTTTCCTAGATAAAATGGATATACTCTTGCAGACTCAATTTTCACCTTTCACGATTTTTTATGAAGATTTAAGAAAGGTGCAGAAGGTGGTTAGCCTTTTTTGTCTATACATCGTAGAGTAACTATGCTCAAGTACACCTTTTGAAAGATTGATGGAGTATTTATTTATTAACTCTTATTACTATTATTAATTATACAAAGACATGACTAAAAACGAATTCACATAGCAAGTATATTGCAAACCTATCTTTTATTACTAGAAGAAAGTATGGATGGATTGTATGAAAGAGGATATGTGTAAGAAATTAGTGAATTGAGATATAAGGCTAATAGAGATGTACATATGTATGTAAGAGTAGTACATACTGTGCCGACCCTTATTGGGACAAGAGCAGGCTTAAATATCTATTAATTGCTTAACGATTGCACAATGTAAGAACTTGCTGAAACTTGATAAGGGTCTCTTGAAAGCGTTGAACGGTTCAAGATCCTTTGTAATTCGGACATTAATCTTGCACATGTGTGCTCTTGGTCGGGCGTTGGAGGTATTGTAGCTAAACTTTTGCTAACGAGCACTAACTCCACAAGGTCGGTATAACACAACAATTGTTACACTACGATTAAGCTGAACAATGTATAAAGTTACCATAGTATATCATATTAAAAAAAAATGAATTAAAAAAACCAAGGATCCCGACAATATTGCCTACTGCTGCAGAGTCATTTAGTCGTCTCTCTTAGTTGCAGATTTATTATTTTTCTTAACGTTCAAGTAAAGACTCTGAGTGAGGCAGTAAGATTCGTCGTTAATTAATGATATTTCCACTGGTATTCGTTCAAATTATTTAGTCGCCTTCATTGGTAGAGTTACAGCTTAAAAACGTTCAAACGTCTTGAAACGATAAAGGTTGGTAAATATTATAACTAGTACTAGCTAATAAATAATTAGATATATAACAGTTAAATGACAGTAGTTTTTAATTTGATCAGATAATCAATAGCAAACCGAAGAAACGACTCGCGTCGACGATTCAACATTGTGTGAACGGGGCGCGACCCTACAATGTTAGATTCGTAGTACGAAAGGGCCTAAGTGAGAGTACATCTTACTTAAAGGCTGGAAACGCATCTGCAAAACCTCCGGTATTGCACATGTTTATGAGCGGCAAAGATTACTCTGTCGTTCAAGATGCTTATTTGCCCCTTGTCTTTAAACTGCTTGATAGAGTTTAAATTATGCGATGTAATTCTTTTTGTATATCATGGAGTATTATTGTGTTATAACTTTAAAAACATATACCGGAATAACCTGATAGTAATCGTATCCTCTGATATCAGCGTTGGTTATTCCAAACATTTTTTTAGGAAATCCCAGTGATGTCGCCGCTATTTATGTATTAAATGTTTAACAGTTACTTTGGTTTTTGAAGGTTATTATTTATTTGTAAATAGGCAAGATTTAATTAGGTTTGATACTTTTATTGTAACTGGGAATTCCAGGTATTTTCAAGATTATAATTATTTGTTGGCTTATTAAATAATATTTTGATTTAATTTGTAAATCTTATTATTCTTTGGATTTAATTGTAGAATATTTATTAAGTTTCTTGTTTAAAATATTTTTATTTCATTTTTAAATAACATCTAGTAAATTTTACCATAAAAGTATAGTATGCGGATCTTCTTTAATTTAGAAGTCCTTTTTAATGTAAAACAACATTTTCATCATAATATCCATTTTAATGAATAAAATTTGCAATTTTTCACTAACATGAAAACTCATCTAAAAGCGTTACTATGTAAATCATTTCATTTATTAAAGACTAGCTTTTACCCGCGACTTCGTCCGCGCGGAATAAAAAAAAATGCACACAAAACAAAAAAAGTTCCTATGTCCGTCTCCTAGATCTAAGCTATCTCCCCATCAATTTTCTCCTAAATCTGATCGACCGATCATGAGTTATAAATAGTGTAACTAACACGACTTTCTTTTATATATATAGATTAGATTAGTCGTCCCAACTCTGTCTTGATATTTTTTCATTAAATTTAAATTAGTAGATTATATTTACAGCAATTTGTCTGACGGTGTTACTTGGACCCTTTTTTCACTAACTAGCTACACGTAATGCTCAAATTGATACTTACGACTGACACAACGCTGGCTCAGTGGAATTACATAAATTACTTTAATGTAATATTTTTTAATTTATAAATTCCTCCTTCCAAACAATACTCTTGATTCTCTCAATAAAGCTGAACTTGGATTATGATTGTATTGCTTTTTCAAACATTTTGGTGACACTTGAGACCAAACGCAGAGCCTTAGATAGAGCGAGCTGGCGGCGCAATGTGGACGCCCTTTACCCCACTACGGAGACATAAAACATTAAATCAAGTAAATTTCTCACACATTTTAATATAGCCTACATTGTACTTCTTGTACTTCTATAAATCATAATCAGAATGAATTATTTTAAAACGCCAAAGAACGATTAATTATCTATATATATATAAAAGAAAGTCGTGTTAGTTACACTATTTGTAACTCAAGAACGACTGAATCGATTTGACTGAAAATTGGTGGGCAGGTAGCTTAGAACCAGGAAACGGACATAGGTTAATTTTTACCCCGTTTTCTATTTTTGATTCCGCGCGGACGGAGTCGCGGGTAAAAGCTAGTTTTTGATATATTCTATAATATTTAAAAATTTCGATGGACGTTATAAGATTTTTTTTATCATTATATTCCAATTATTTAAAAACTCCATTCAAATTTATTCTGTTTATAAAAACAGATTTCTTTTTTTTTACTAGCAATAAATTTTTCATCTACATTTTCTATTCTTCTCAAAATATGCAATTGAAATGGCTCATGTATATAAATTTATATTTTTGATCGAAAACTATTTCTTGGCGAAGTTCCAGTTCACAGCCACAAGCCTAGAACCTGTGCCATTAAAATTTATATATCACTCCAGAAAATTTTCAATGTTTTCCAATCTCAGAATGATAAAGATTCTGCCTAGCTAGATAAGTTATTATTATCTCTACTATTATAATGCCTGTACACATTGCCATCCCTCTCTTTACCACTGAAAAAAATAGAGACTACTATAGTGTTCTTATAAGTTATCTACGACAGTTGAAATACGGACAAAATATATCCTAATCTGAATAAATTATTAAAAGGTCTGAGATACAAAAAACATCTTACGATAAGTACATTAAGTAACATTTTGTTTTAACATTAATTTTCTTTACGAGTTATAAAACCGACAAACTGCCTTTTAAAAGGAATTATATTTTAAACAACTACGGGAAGGCTGCAGTCGACGCGACGCGACGAATTTCAAATTCCGCGTAATACTTACTTGTACTCGGTACCCTTTTGTAAAACTTTAATATTTTAATTTACTAAACTGTGCTTCTATTTTAATATAAATTAAAAGCGATAAATTCTCTTACAACATTTTATTTTTTAACCGACTTCAAAAAGAAGGTTATCAATGTGTCTTTATTTTTAGATTTCTATCCACTATGATAACGGCCGTTTAACAGTAACTTGCGCGATCCCTCAGTCTAGAATAACCCATTAGAAATCTACACTAAGAAACTCTCTGTGTGAACATTAAATGTCTATAGGTGCGGCATTCATTGTAGCATCCAATCCGCTATGATAAAGACGCGATATAATCATATCGCTCAGTTTTACTTACATTAAAACAATAGTAAATAGTTATTCTAGTATGTAATAAAAATTGTATATACAAATCTATTCCGCGCTAGTAGCAAATATATTAAGAGTTTGGAATACTTATGCTTTTACGACTCAACTTTTATGAAAAAGCTTTTAGGTGTAGTTAAAAGTTCTTATAAGTTAATGTTCTAACCGGATACCAATAACAGATGATATGCTTACAAAATTATATTGTTACTTTTGTTCCACCTTTTTTTGGAATAGATAATAAATTATTGACATTTTAAAGCATTTTAAAATCGATTCTGTAGCTTTGGATTTCTTTTCTGAACAGACTTTCACATCTTTTAATATATCACATTTTACTAATATTATAGAAAAGATATCTAAATAATATTATAAATGCGAATGTTTGGATGGATGGATGGATGGATAGATGGATAGATGGATGTTTGTTTGGAGGTATCTCCAAAAGGGCTCAACGGATATTGATAAAATTTAGCACAGATGTAGATCATAGTGTGGAAGAACACATAGGCTATTAATATTATTTTTTCAGTTCCACGCGGACGGAGTCGCAGACAACAACTAGTATATACGTATATATGTCATCAGTTACCTTGAAGAAAATATAAAAATTCTTTTCATCATTAGAACAAAAGACAATCTAAACACATTTGTAACTAATTTAAATCAAGAGTTTAACGCCGCCATAAAACATATTGTTCTAAGTGATTGACTTCAGTTCGACAACCGCATAAATATCTCAATACCTTGCTGGTATCCTAGTTACCTTCTACTCTAAAAGTGAATTTGTAATGAACCATTGTTTTCACAAGTAAAAATAAATCAAGACAGCAACAGTATTTGCAGCACTGCAGCTAAGAACATATGCGGCAACAGTTAATGAATAGCGCGAGTTAATCTTGCTCAAGAATAATACATATAAAGCATACTTATTTACTCGTCTAAGATACAATTAAGCTGTAAACACACTAGGGTATCCCTGTTTACACGATTTTAAGCTTTATTCACACTGCACAAACACTGCATCTGCTTAACATTGTTTATTCATTTCAAAACGTGATGAAGGAAACTTAAATTTGTTTCAAACTAGTTTAGTTTACTTTGTTAATACATTTATACTGCAGATTCAGTATGAAGATAAGGTATTTCTTCAACACACAGATAGAAACGTCTTAGTAAAACAAGTCATTGTATTGATTGTGCTATTCTTTTGATAAAAATTACGTATAATCGGAATTCTTCTTCTTTTCAGCCATGTAGAGCCCACTTCTGGGCATAAGCCTCCCCCAAAAATCGCCACCATTGTAGGTGATGTGCAACCCGCATACGGGATACTCCCAGTATCCTGGATGCAGGAGGAAATTACAGTTAGTGAAATAAATAATTTTATTCATAAATTAGAGTAGTTTTCATATAAATCTAATCAAAATGAAAGTTTTAATGTAAAACGTCATCCAAAGTCGACTAGAGTGTATTTTATATTTCTTTTAATAAATCTTTGGGTGGCATCAGATAGGCAGGGACCTTTGCCTTTCGCTTTGTGCACCGGACAGCCCTTTGATTCGAGATTTGCACAAAGAAATCCGAAACAGGCACAAAGGGTTACCGAGGTTAAATCTTAAATCTTTTTTTCTATCTTTCACATTTCCTTCTCGCGTTACATCTATTTCTACTCGGCTCTTAAGGGCCATGACATAATGTTAAATAGCATGCTTGATTAGACATTAATCAACTGCTGAAAGAATATTTCACATCATATTGGCTTGAGATTTACAAATTCAAACAAATTCGTCAGCTATTAGTGCGGTAATTAAAAGAAATTATTGCCATTTGTAATAATTACAAAAAAAAAAGTATTGGCTTGATTTTCAAAACTAGAACGAACTAAAACAGAGGAGGTTACATGAATCAAAACAACAACCTTATACTGGACAGATTAAAAAGAATGTGTGAAAAATTGGCAACACTGCGCTAGGTCCCGGGGCGAGCGCGTGACGTCACGTTTTCACAAAACTCGCCGGTGAAATGGAAGAGTACTGTCATACCGTAACAGAAACGTGTTACATCTACCAATTTAGCTTACAATCGGGTAACATTACCCTGGGTTTTCACTACCCAAACATGTCTACAAAAACATTGTTTTCTTTGTTCTTTCCAAAGAGAATAGAAGAAAAATGAGTTTTAGTACATGTGTTTCAAGAGTTAAAAACTGACTGTTATATTCTTTGTAGAAGTGGAACTAAGAATCCTGACAGATACGAGTACTTGAGTTATAAAGAATAAATATTCATAGTGTATTTGCTTCTCTAACATCTAAAATAAAAATTATAAGGCGAATGTGACCTTTAGTTTCTTTGTTACTTTTTAACAACGTGAGAGTAAAACGTTATTATACTTAATATTCTTATGTAAAAATGCTTATTAATAATATCTAAAACGTTCAACAAGATGTACTTTAAAAGGTTCAAGAAATCGTGTTACAAAATCGATACGTCGTAAAAGGCGAAGGGCAAAAATGAAAATACATATTTGATGAGGCAAACATCTTAAAATATTCATACGGGGTCCTGATAGAAAAATCTGACGTGTAAGCCTTTAAGTTAAAAATTACTATGTCTAAAATGTATCTAATATTTCCATAATTTATGAGTATGAAACTTAATACAAAAATTAGACAACTGTAATGTTTTCTAGCAATCCTTACAATTTATCACATATTCTGTGAGCAAATAAAAATGTCAATATCGCCTTTTGATAGAAGTCATTTTTCATTGAAAAAGATAGGTCAGCAGGTGCTCTCAATTCAATCTTAAACAGTTCAAAAAATTCAAATAATCTTCAGATGTTAAAATAAACATTTAAAGTATTTTTTTTTTTGAAAAAAATAAAACAGTCACAAATGTTATTCTGAGACTGAGGCGCCTTGATTGAATCATGACTCCTGACATATTTTAATAGCAAACTTGTGTAAGCAACTTTGAAGAGGCAGATTTTATTACTTTATGAAAAATAACTAAAGCATCAACACTATTACTATTGAATATTATGCCGATTTGCATTTAAGATTCTATTCCCGATTCCCTTTATTCTATTCGATTCCCTTTATTGCGCGGCATCAAAACAAGTTGAGGGGAGGTCTCAATCTCTCAATTTGCTAATTAAGTTTGGCGATTGGACTTGATATCTGTCGCTATTCTGAATTTATGGGATGGTGAATAGATAATGACCTAATAAATAAAGTCAATAGACATCGGTTTTACGTTGTCCAAGTCTAATACCTAAACTAAATCATGAACATTAAGTAGTAAAACTAATTGTTAATCATACTTCATACTAATATTATAAATGCGAATGTTTTTGTTTAATGGGTGTTTGTTTGAAGGTCACTCCGAAACGGCTCAACGGATCTTAACGAAGAAAACATAGGCTCCTTATTACGCTTCTTTTTAATTCCGCGCGGACGGAGTCGCGGGTGAAAGCTAGTTAAATTATATTTATTAGGGATCAATAAACAAAATTTATACCTATTTTCCCTATCTTAGTACTAACATGTAAAAAGTATACGGGTACGCAGACCATCGTAAGATTCCTGCAATAAAAAAACCAAGGGAAAGCGGCCGACAATTTCACAGGGGATTTCGTTGAGGAGTCCACGCGGAAACAAATGGTAGGGACGTGCTGCGGTCTACTTTAGGTACCCTTTTTACTGCGATGTGCCTTGAAAATTGTTAGAAAATTGTTTTAATACTTTCGACTTTCGTTATCAACATCGTAAAGATGTCCACAACTAAGTGCTGACATAAACAAGCTTCAGGCAATTGGTATCATCAGCTACCGCTGTTAAGCCATACACGGACTGTAATTTACAGTCGTTTTTCTTTACAAATGCTGCAAAAACTATCCGTGTATAACAATATCAGCGCCAATAATGTTTTAAAACAGCAAAAATTATTAACTTTTTTTTGTTTTTTTTGTTAAATGTTTATATCATCTCCAGATTGTTCACATTTGCTTCGTATTCTTAGCAATTGGTTGATTTCAAGGCGAGGTAACAGAGACATGTAACTAGATGCATGTGTGTGTGTCACTCACACACCCAATGAAACAGTTTTACGTATTCAGCGCACGTATTCACATCTTTTTAACAAGACAATAGCGGTAGGAATAAAATGCTATCAGAAATGTAAAGGTGAAATTATACGTTACGTTTTGTTTACAGTTTTTGTAACGTAGATATATTTTATAATAACATTATATGTTGTATAGTTTCAAGGACTGCAAGACGTTAACTAATTTAATGTATTTCGTTTCACATATTACCCATATATTACATTCTATGGTATTTTATTTTTAACAAAATATGTCAATATTAAAAACAAAATATTTTATTTAATTCAATTTTCTGAATAAAAATGAATCTTCCTAAATATTTCGTTGTACAAAGTGTTAAAAGGGTCAGAGTTAAATTATAAAGTTAAGTAAAGTATGAGGACCTTAAAAATTGTTACAAAACAGACCGCGCGCAAAACTTTAATAATGTTATTAAATCAACGAGCTTTTGAGAGTGTTTTGTGGATGTAAGGAGTAACTCATATAGAAATTATTTAATTAACTCCGAACTATTTGTTTATTTATTACAAACTAGCTGTCGCCCACGACTCCGTCCTCCGAGCGAAATATATAAAAAACTTTATTAATAGCCTATGTGTTCTTTCCATGAACATGTTCTATATCTATGCCAAATTTCAACGAGATTGGTTTATCCGTTCTGGAGATACATATTAACAAACATCCATCCAAACATCCAATCTTTCGTTTCGCATTTATATCTATATCTATATATATAAAAGAAAGTCGTGTTAGTTACACTATTTATAACTCAAGAACGGCTGAATCGATTTGACTGAAAATTAATGGGGAGGTAGCTTAGAACTAGGAGACGGACATAGGAACTTTTTTTATTTTGTGTGCATTTTTTTTATTCCGCGCAGACGGAGTCGCGGGTAAAAGCTAGTTTATAATATTAGTAAGATTTTAAATATAAAACCATTAAGAGATATATATAGATTATAGCACATTACGTATGCATTTCAAAGTATTCCACTCACAATCTGGTGGAACAATTTCCATGCTAGCGGATTCAAGTATTTGTGTTTATTTAAATGCTTACTAATAAATTGTTTTAGTTTCCCTTAGTAAATATATCAAGTAAAATCCACATATAAAGTGACAAAGCTAATTTAATTCACTCTTATCATCACTTAATTAAATTGGTGACGGAAAACGAACGCGTTTTGCACTCAACCGTGCAGAGGGCGTTTCAAAACCTCAACCTAAATATTCCAATGTAATTCAGTATACAACAAAGAGCTACGCATCATCGCAACATAGAGGTGACATATAGAAAAATAATTATATCACTTGATTTATTTACAATACGTATAATTATTATATACTGGCTGTCGCCCGCGACTTCGTCCGCGCGCAATTACAACAAACAATACAATTTCTAGAAAAACAAAACAAATGCGTAGGAAAATGTATTTACTTATTTTAAATACCTAAATAATTTGTAAATCAAGACTTTTATTAATTCTAAATTTATAATTACTTGTTAGCTCCTTGGCACGGTCTTCCCAGTCAGGATGGGAATTTATTAAATTACTCTATGGGTACTCCGGTAATAAATAGTGACGTCATTAACTCAATAGCTGTTAGTTATATTAAATAATAACACCAATATGGCTTCCTATATCATACTAATATTATAAATGCGAATATCTAGATGCATGGATCGATTGATGTATGTTTGTTTGAAGGTATCTCCAGAACGGCTGAACGGATCTTGATGAAATTTGGTACAGATGGAGAAGAACATAGTCTGGAAGAACACAAAAGCCACTCACTAAGTTTTTTAAATTCCGCGCGGACGGAATCGCGGGCGACAACTAGTATATAATTAAACGTGATAAATAACGCTGTAACATGTTGATTACGTAATTTGTAACAAAGTCTAACCCTTTTAGGGTTTGAAAAATTGGATCCTTAACACTTAGGCTAAATAATACAAACCACAACTTGTCTATGATTTAAATGTAAAATATAACAGTTATTGACATTATTGACAAAGTATTCTTACAATATGATTAACAAATGTAAAGACTTTAAATCAGTGAAAAATTTAAAATACTTTTATGATCTCAGTCGAGATAAAACGAGATTCCATTATAAATAACTCGTTTCTAGAAGTATGAAACAATTACAAAAGCCAGACGTAAATTACAAAGTAACAAAGTATGAGCGGAGAACTTCTCAAAATTATCGCCCAAGTTGCCGGCGGAAACTTTTAAAATGGAATTAAACAAGAGGAATGAAGCTCTTAAAAATATACGATTCGGTAAATGTCCATAGCGGGGGTTCACTGCAGATGATATATTTGCATGGAGTTAGGTAACAAAAAAAATAAACCGTTCCAAATTTAAAATATAAAACTATCAACGAATAATATTGTTCATTGTGTGTTTCGACCGCAGTGGCATTATGTATTGACACATATACTCTTCCCTCACATTTTC
Organism: Papilio machaon; assembly: GCF_912999745.1. NCBI lineage: Eukaryota > Metazoa > Arthropoda > Insecta > Lepidoptera > Papilionidae > Papilio > Papilio machaon. The sequence goes on from NC_060005.1 coordinate 6,022,757, forward strand.
ATTGCAAAAACAGAGGCAACAATTTGTGTCCAAACAAGTGTCACGCCAATGGAAATTCACAGTCATGAAAACATTGATGCAACTTACACACAACAGTGATAGACGTCAACAACATCTGTTGCACGAATGGTGCAATACCATGACCACACAGACGACATGCGTGAAGTGGAAGACATTCCGCGTTTCGTCTAATGAGTTTGTGTTCCGGAGGCGTAATTTTAGTCTTCTTTCCCTTCCCATCCCTCTCTTATAAAGGAAGGATGGGAAAGGGAAGTGAATTTGATGGTGGAGGACACGCATAGAAAGGAGAAATATTATCTACGGCTTTTAACCGACGGAGAAAGACACGCAAAGCAATTAACCCACCTGCAATTGCGGATGGCTAACGCATAGTCATGCCTAACTTGGATAGGCTCTAAGATCTTTGGTGGTGAATTTTAAGCTGACGACCAACGTACTTACTGTATTGTACTATATTTGAAATTAATTAAAACTATTTTCACGTTTTATATGAAGATCTCAAGAATAAATCAATGTGGAAGAGAGTAATAATAAAAGCAGACAACAAGGTAGAGATAGAAATAAGGAGAGAGAACATGTAGTATAGAGTAAAATAATATTAAGGTATTATTTTTAATGAATAACTTTCAAAGTTTTATAAGCACTTGTTGAGGGTGTAAGGTGCTTGAAGTCAGTTAATTTAAGATACGAACTATAACCGCCCCGTGTCCCTGACAGACTTAATTTCAAGTTGTCGCGGACAAAAGAGATTTTAGACCAAAAGGATTACTAAGCCGGTAATGAGTTTATTGTTTTAAATTAATTTATCAACAGCCTGAATAAAAAAGAATAAAGGTGCATTGCTTTATAATTATTTTTAAGGCAGATGGCCGCTTGCTTGCTTGACACCTTATAATATAAAAAAGTAAATCTATTCTTTTGTTTATTCTTATATCGTGTACTTAAAATTCTAATGAAGTGAATAGACAGTAGG